>NW_008246057.1:8491938-8499082 GCF_000691975.1 Corvus brachyrhynchos | reverse complement strand
GGGAAAAATGTGTGAAAAATGGCACTGCAGACAGCAAGGTCAGACAAGAGGAAGAGGGATGAGGTGCTCCAAATGCCAAAGCAGAGACCACAGCAGAGCAGAGGGCATTTCCTGCAGGAATTGAGGCCCAAGGAAAGACCACACTAGAGCAGGGTTAACTTGTAGAACTCCAGCCATTGGAAGGGCCCATGTGGGGCGAAATGGCCCATCTAGGGGCACCCTTAGAGCAGGTGAAAAGCGAGGGAAGGAGCAGAGAGAGGATGTTTTACAGACTGACCAAGCACCCATTCCCATCCCCTGTGCTGCTCAGGGTGTGTAGAGGAGTCAGGAGGAAAAAAGTGAATGGGGAGAAAGGTGTTGTTTTGACATTTGTCTTTGTTTCTTACTCCTAAAATCTCTCTATTTCAAAAACTTCTGCTAACTTTCCCTGAGTCAAGTCTGTTTTGCTTGTCATGGTAATTGGTAGATTCTGTCTGTGTCTTTATCTTGACCCAGGATCTTTGACATCCCACATCCTCCCCCTGCCCCTCTGAGGAGAGGAGTAGATGAGCAGCTGAGTGGGAGTTTGGCTCTTGGGCAAGCCTGATCTAGCACAGTAACTGAAAGGCTTGGGATGGTCCTCCAACTTCAAGCAAACCTGATGCAAACTTTTATGTTTGCACGTCTCCTTCTTACATCTAAGAAACTATCACAGATGCTAAAGAACCTTCTCTCTAATGATAGCAGTTCTGGTTTGCATGACAGTAGATAAATTCAAATTCCATCTATTAATAGGATTATATTATGAAACTGTAATGTTTAATTTTATAGGAGTGCTTGAAGGAAGGTTCTTCTACATCGCATAGCAGTGAAATTAGATCTGAAGTTTTGCCCTCAGGTACAACAAAGTTGCAACCAAACTAGCTGACGTACCAGGCCTGACACTGATTGCACATTGATCTGTACCAGCAGTAACTCCAAATAATCTTTTTCATATAGTCAGGGATCAGAATATAAAATTATTTATTTATTTATTTTTGGCAGGGTGCATGAATTAAATCAATGACAAAACTTTCTAATCATGGCCAGGTTTTCATCCACTATGTTTGTTATGTTGCAGTTACTAATTATAAAGCCAAGCAAAGCAAAAGGAAATATAGCCCACTACTAGTCTTTTGAAGGGAGATGTGAATTCTAAAAAATTTTAAAAGACAGGGCATTGAAATCTCATAATGCAGAAGGTAATCATGTGTAAATGTGAGTGTAAGGTTTAAGGAATGAAAGAACAATAATTTCTCAAATGCTTTTTGGAAGGTGAATTTTGATAAGCATTAGGAAGAGGGAGAAGATTGTGATGCACAAGAAATTGAAGAGTGACTAGGGACCAAAAGTCTCTTTCTCAGAAAGAGAACAGTAGAAAAATAGAGGAATTATAAGAAGTGTGGTTTTTGAGTTGAAAAGAACACAAGGCAAAAGTGACAGACACATAATAGAAGTATTATACTGAATGTGAGGGGAAAATCTATTAGTGCAAGCCAAACAAAAAAGAATTTAAATTTCAATAATCTATCTATAAATGGATTATAAATTCTACAAAATTAAAGGTATATTATTTGCCTTGTATGGATTAGTAAACTATGCTCAGATATTGCCTTAAGGTACCAGACTGAAAAAAAAATAATGTCCTATATTATTAAATGGTAAAAAGAATTAAATATATAGAAATAAGAAAATAGCAAACATTTCATAAAAATAAACTGAAATGCAAATTTCTATCAATGAAACTTACAGTAGTCTTTTAAAAGTTTAACAGTACCTTACTGCAATAGTAATAATGCATCAGACTTTAGTTAACCAAATACAACTACTACCACTAAAAGTAATAATGTAAAATACAATACACAACTTCAATAATTTTAAAGAAATATTCTTATCTAACAGTATTCTCTGAAGATATTAAGATCATCTGACTTCTTCTTTCTCCTTTCATAAGGCACTTCAGTATCTTCAAGGAGATCACTTAAACTTCCTGAGGCTCAGCCCATTTTTTAAAACATTTTCTCATTTCTGCCACTGACTGTGCCTCTGTTTTCCTACCTGACTCATTCTCCTATCTAATGTGACAAATTGTCTAGGGTGGAGACTTTCCTTCACTGGGTATATGTACACCAGTTATGCCACTGCTAGGCTGTGACACAAATAGCAATGAATATATTATCGTAATATTGGTGTCATGGTTTTAATTTGTGACCATTGTCCTCAATGCACATTGTTACAGATGTTTAATATTTCCACTTCTCAGAAAAAGAAGGAGAAAACAAGAGAGAGGTGAGAAATATTATTGATCTGGCAAACACTACATAAGAAGCTTATGGTAGTGCAGAGAACTGTATAAAATTGTGTCTTGGCTACCCAAACTATGAAATGTCTGACCTATCCCTTCCTTGCCTCTCCAGGGCCTAAAAAGTGGTTACAAAACCAGCTGAAGCAGGTACCTTAGTTTGACCTAGGAACTAGACAAACTACTTAATAAATAAAGTTGTAAAAACTGGTCAGTAGGGCTGCAGCCTTGCAGGCTCATGTGTCCAGGTGCCAGTGATGGGGCAGCCTGTGATCCAGGGGTAGCTGCTGCACAGACAGTCTGAGCCCAGCTGCTGGAGGGATCCACACAGTGTATGTGTTCCACTAATTGACCTTCATTCTCATTAGTCAGAGGTGGGAACAGAGAAAGGGTACTGATGCTGTTTGCATGAGTGCATTCTCTGTCCGTGCTGTGGTCTGTGTGACCAGCTGTGTGTACATATATATAACGTGGTGTGTATGTGTGCACGTGTGTGATTAATGAATGGAGACTCAGGCTCAGCCTCACTGCTGGTTGGATCTGTGAATGTGAAGCTATGGCAGCCTTTTCTCTATTTGGCTACCGGATTAGGTAACACCTATCACTTCTTCCTATAGTGATAATCTACTTTTCTTTCAGTACTACTCCTTTTCCCAATAACAGTTGTCATACTGTCCACAGTCAGTGTGAAAATAAAATATTTTAAGCAGAAGAAGAAGCAAACCATTCTGCCTTTGTATCCCTCCACAATTTTTATTCTAGATATATGTAATCCAGGATAATGATAATCTCCTATTGCTAATCATGAATAGTACTTCAGGCAGCAATGCTATGTCATGCTTTGATGAAATTAAAATCAAACCTTGGATTCTCTAGTGATATGAAAATACTCACCTGCATCTCAATACTAACATTACACTATCATAATCCTGTCAATATATTTTAAGAAAAATAGGTTTTAATCTGAGATTAGTTACATTTTTTTAGATCATCCACTCTCACATATGGCTAAATAAAAATGCACCTGCAAAACCTACTATTTCTAGAATAAAGATAAAAGTGTTCCTAAAAATGCATCAGTCACTAACTCTCAGCCTCAGCGGTTCAAAAATATATTCTTAGGAACATTTTATTTTTAAGGAAATTTCCATTGATTTGAATAGCAATTTTTCTTAAGCAATATGGAGAGAGTACTTAAAGCACAGTGAGGCTGTCTTGCTCAAAAATCGTTTTGTCCTGCAGAACCAAGGGTTAGAGTGTTGGTTCTCTTTTGATGCTAGCATCTTATTGAATGTCTAGTTTTCTCTTGCCAAATCACAAGTTGGTTTAAACTATTCAAGAGCTTCTTCTGGTTCCGATCTCATATGTGCAAGTTAAACAAGACAAATGGGTGAGAGGAGATCAAGTGATTAGCAGAGGTAAGGAAAACATTTCAAAGCTTGCAGGTAAATGTAAATGCCTGACTAAAAGAATATCACTGAGTTTTATTAAAGAAAATTTGACTACCTGAGTGCTTAAATGCAGATAACCAGGGATGTGTATTATGGTCATTTGCTGAGCTCACGTGATCAAATGATTAATAGTTCTTGCATTAATGAAGTTCTCTTAATATTTGAAATGTTTCCCAAACACTGTCTAATTAGAGAAACTTAATGCCAATTTAATTAGTCAGTGATCACACCCTGTGTGATTAATAAGTGTTTTGTATATAATTCTTGTGCCTGACAAAGGCACAGGGACATCAATATTGGGACTAGAAATAAAGACAATTCTCAGCAGCTTCCTTCCCTGTCCTGCCTTCCTTCTAGGATTGTAATAAGAAGTTAGATGCAGCCCATTTAGAAATAAAACTTAGCTGCTTCTGAGCCTGGAAGAGTCCGATGTAACATCAGGCCCTTCTTGGCAACTACCCAATGCGTTCTATCCACCACCCTTAAAATCTGTTACTGGATTAAACTGATGTGTCTGGCTCCACATTTAGAGCTCTTCAGTAGCTTCTCAAAGACATCTGTCATGATTGTAGCTGGCTATACTTGCCTGTATGCCCACCTCTAGCGGCACCTTCACCTCTTCATCCCCACCAAGCATTTAACCTACTACCATTATTTAATAACATGAGACTCCAGGCATAACCTGGAATCACATTGTGTCAGTCATTCCATACGTCTGTGCTAAGATACTCTCTGCAATACACAAAATAGGAGAAACTATAATTTCTTTGTCAGCTTATATACCGACACTGATCCCTATTTGGAATGTTATTACCACATTGTAAAAGACTCATAGCAAGAAAAAAAAGATGTCTGTTAACTAAAAAAAAAAAGCCAACCAAAATACTACCTCAAAAAACTCCCCCCAAATCTCAAAGCAAATAGGCATAAAGTGTTGTCAAGATTACAAGAAAAAAAACCCCTTTATATCATTATCTAGATTAATGAGAAACATTGCAAGAACACAATGGTATCTATTTTGACATGTACAGCCAAAAAAGAAGAGGCATAAACAATTTTTTTAATATCTTGAAACTGCAATAAATTGGTTTAATCCAGAGAGCATTGACTGCTTGCAGGGACAGAGAGCCCAGTGGGGTAACAGATAATGTGCTAGAGGTGATCTTCCCTCACTTTATAAATGACATTGAGGTGCTGGAGAGTGTCCAGTGAAGGGCAACAAGGCTCATGGAAGATTTAGAAACATGTCTTAAGAGAAGCAGCTGAGGGAGCTGGGTTTGTTTAGTCTCGAGGAGGCTCGAGGGGGAGCTCATCACTCTCTATAACTCTCTGAAAGGAGCCTCTGGTGAGGTGGGGACCAGTCTCTTCAGTGAGAAGACCAGAGGAAATGGCCTTAGGCCGAAACAGGGGAGATTCAGAATGGATAACAGAAACATTTTTTCACTGTTAGGGTGGCCATGCATTGGAATAGGTTGCCCAGGCAGGTGGTGGAGCCACCATCTCTGAAAGTGTTTTAGAGGCATCTGGATCTGGTGCTGGGTGATGGTTTAGTGGTTTAGCAGTTACAGTGGTAGTGCTGGGTGGATGTTTGAACTGGATGCTTTTAAAGGTCTATTCTAACCTTGACAATTCTATGATTCTTAGTCAGTTTTTGGCCATGTATTCATGAAAGCCCCTGTAAAGCAAAGTTTTCTGGTGGTTTGCATAATATGAGTTAAGCTTCAGGTCAGCTTCCCATTTGGACTCCAGAAGAGGCTTTGAAACAGATTTTGAGACATTGCTATACCTCTCAAAGCTCAGCTGACACTGCAAGCTGGCTCATAAACCTTGAAGGCAAAGTAAACAAAAGTGTTGGTAGTTAGGCTTTCGTTTAAAATTTTCAAGTGTCACCAGGAAGGCTTATACAAGGAGATACTTGTGGAAATTAATCTGCAAACTTACTCTCTCAGAAGGATAAGAGGATGTAGGGTGGCAAAGATGTGCTGGAAATGGCTAAGTAAATTTTTCACTATTTTGTGTCCTGCAAATAGAAGATGTGGAAAAAGCTTCTTCGGCAAAAACTTCATAGAAAAGAAATGGTTCCTAATTGATGAGCATTATGCAGATTCAGACCCTGCATCAGAGGCATAAGATGGTGTTAATGAGAGGTGACATTAAATATTATGTAAATTTTGCTTCATGTCAAAAAACGTATCGTACTTTAACCATGGTTCAGGCAGTTTTCACATTCTCTTGCTACATTTACAGAATACAGCTGTCCAGACTAGTAATATTTATTCACATGGAAGGAAACAGCTCAATGTAGATGAACTGACACAGACCACAGGAAGAAGCACAGCAGAAGCACTGTGACTCTCTGGCCTAGCATCCTTGTCTTACACTTACAAAGCTTCTGATTTGAGAAATAATCTGCTATTTCTTCAGTAAACTCAAGTTTGTGCAGTAGTTATCAAAGCAGACCAGCAGCTGACCTACAGAGATGTCAGCATCTATTAAAACTGTCTGGGTTTCTTATTTTGTGGTTTGTTCTTTGTTTTGGTTTTTTTTTTTTTTTTGGTTGGTTGGTTGGTTTTTTGGTTTTTGTTTGTTTGTTTTTTGGGGGGTATGGTTTGAGGTTTTTTGGTTTTTCTTCTTTTTTTTTTTGTTTTGTTTTGGTTTTTTAATTTAAAAGGTAAGGGAGTGACAGGGTGCAGGTGATCTCATGAGAGTCCTCTAAAAACCACCTATTGCTAAGATCCTCTGACTTTATTTTAATTTGTTTAGGCTTGAACCATAAATTGGGAAATCCTGTGTATTCACTGGAAACAAAATCCTGTCTTTCTATGAGTTTCCCTGCAAAGCACTCAGTTAATTGGGTTATTTGTGATGGGTAAAAGCACATCTTTCTTGGAAACACTATGTCTTGTTTCCAAATGCATTATGACATTCTGGATTCAGTGAAGCTCTTAGTTTTTTTGGGGCCCATTAGCACATGTTTGTCATCACCCAGGACCAAAATAGAAAATGGCCTTATTTCTTATTCCTAAGAAATGTTAAAGTGTTAGGTGTGATAGTCATTAAGTCTCCTGATGTAGAGGAAATAATAACAATGATGTTTTTGTTGGGGGATGGGGAGTGGCAGGAATCATGAGGCTGTACAAAAATTGTAATCTCTTACTGGAATGTAGATTTGGACGGTGCTAGGAATTGCTTACTCATGCTGAGCTGCCCCTGGGAGTCATATGAGACTTTTGTTGTGGTCACATGCTTGCAATCACCATGGTGTAGGATGTTTATCAAAGTCACTGAGGGAATAAAAGCACTGTGCTTTTTAAAGCAGGGCTTGTGCTATGAAATACAGTTGCTTCATTTTCTGTAGAATAATGAGCTCACA
>NW_008246057.1:8487153-8491878 GCF_000691975.1 Corvus brachyrhynchos | reverse complement strand
AAAAGGCACGATTACAATGTGCTTGTTCTTACTAAAGTATCAAAAGCACCATTAAATTATAGAAGATGGCTTATCTATTTAGTTTTCATTTTAATCTTCTTTGGAGGTTAAAAATCAGTACAATAGATTAGAAACTACTCAGATTATGTAAGTATACAATTAGGACAGTGACTATTTCATTAGGACAATAAAATTCACTCTATATTTTAGGTTAATACATTTATTGTTTTATGAATTTTATCTAATGGGCCAAAAGCTCACAACAAGATATTTACATGCATCTAAAAGTAAAGAATCCAAGAGATAAATTTCCAGTGACTACATCTGTGCTCCAGAATATTTGTGGAGGCAAAGACAAACCTTCCTCTGATAGGTACAAATTGCCTGTATAAACATATTCACAATTACACCTCATGCTGGATTCAGGGACCTGAATGAAAATCCTACATGCAAGTATTCCTGGAGCCCTGTGTTACATGAAAAAAAAAGTGGAGATTGGCTTATGTTAGAATTAACATAACAAAAATTGGTAGATTCCACAGCAGCAAAATTTGACTCTTTATGGTGTGACCTCATTTAAAAGGTTCGAAATACTGTTTTGCATCCTCCAAAATCTTATCTCACTTGAATTAATTTTGCAATTTAGTTATTAAGCCTAAGCAGATACTGTAAAAATAGTTCATTCTGAGGACTGGTGAATGGGCCAGTGCAGGACTGGCTAGGTATTATCTCAGTTGGATTGTTCCTAATATTCAACACCTTTAATATTTCTATAGGTAATGACCTAATTAGAGATACACTCTGCAACAAAAATAGTATTATGAGAAGACTCCACAGATTATCAATGTAGAGTAGCTTTTCTCATGTGAATAAGTCTTCTGATAAATGGTCATGGATGTCTCTGCAATAATTCTGCAACACAGAAGGAGTGCTTTCAGAAACTTACATAAATTAAAAATTAAGAAGAAAAGAATATTTTATCAAACTAGACCCCCTATGCCAAACCTGTAACTAGAGAGTCATAGGCCATTGTGGATACAAAAATGCTGCTAGCAAGAATTTTCTTGCTATTTTCTAAGTTTGTGAGAGACTTTTCTCTCTCACAGAAGATAGTAGCAGAGTTCTACAAACAATGAAACACCTGCAACCTTGAGAAGTCTTGTTTATAGTACAGTAGAAAAATATTTTGACAATGGATGTTTTAGGATTCTAGCCAATCACCCCCAAGGGGTGGCTGATCCTTGTCCAATTAGACTATGAAGAAAAAGTCTATAAAAGAGTTTGTAAAATAATTAAATTAATCAATCTTGCTGCACAATTCCTGCCTGCTGGATCTTCTACTCCCTACGGCTGTGGGACACGGTAATATACCCTAGGGCATTTTAATAGGCCATCTTTCTGGTGTTGAAGCATCTGCAACTATTTATTTTCAGACATGTTCCTTTAGCTAAATTAACAAGCAAGAGATTTAAAGCAGTCGAATATATATAAGTATAGAAAAGGATGTGTAAGATAAGAAAATTTAAATAGATCTCGTCCTACTTTTGCTTACCTCCTTTTTAATACTTAGAACAGAGAGATTTTAAAGCATCTGGCTCAGGATAAATATTAGTATTAAGATGTATATAACAACTTAATAGTTTTTAATCACATATTGCAAAGGCATACGTATTACTCACCAAAAAGAAACATTCTCTCTAGTAAAGGAATTATGATTATTGATGCCTTAAGAGGCCTCCTAGACACAGAGACTGGACAGGAGTAAAAGAATAAAATAGGTATTTATTTGAAAGGCCTTCAAAGGTACACCCTGGGAGCCACAGGCTATTGCCAAAAATGGACCCCAAGACGGACAACAGGTCACGAGTTCTTCACACCTTCATAGGTTTGGTTCATTTGCATGTCAGGGTTAATTCTCCAATTAAAGCTTCAGTTTAATGATGTAATTTCTCCTCTGCATGCCCCCCCTAGAGGCTCTTTGGTTTATACTTTTTGGGCCTAGGATGGTCTGGGTGTCCTTGGAGAGCCGGCCCGGAGAGGCTTTGTTATGTCTGCCTAGCACAAGTGAGCAGAAATTAACAGGCTACAGGAAACCTCAGAGTTACACTCTAAGCAGTACAGAATCAGGAAAATATAAAAGTTAAAACCTAGGCATCATTATGATAATACCGTACCTTTTTTATTGATTAGAGTTTGCTCTCAGTGTTGGAATCATAGGATCAATTAGTGCTGCAACATCATAAATTCAGAGACTGACAAATAAAAGTAGGTGTACTTCTAGTGCCATCTCTGATAGCCATGACTGTCTGAAGGCTATCAAATAAACATATAATTAAATAAATACGATTCCTGACTGATCTTTTTTTGTTAAAGAATAAAAAATATGGAATGAATGAAGCACTTTGATCTAAGAAACAAGCTTCTGCCCAAAGTAGAATTTATTTTTTATGGACTGATTTTGAACAGCTGTTTTAAACAGTCTGAGGTTTTTTTCCATCTAAATTCACGTGCATCTGGATTAAGCATTCTTTGGTGCAGGACATGCAATTAATATGATAAAAGAAAGTAGTCAGTGGGTATCCTGATTGGCTGCTAGAATTTTCAAACCATAGCATGTTCCTGGCATAAGATCAAGTGTCACATATTGGATGCTCATCACATGTGAAATACCAAGATGCCAACTGCTTTTCATTTAGCCAAGCAACTCTTTGGCCTTCTCCCAGCAGCTGGCTGGTACCCATTCAAAATTCACAGGTTGGTGGGACTGTGATCCCAGCAATCTTTTATTCTTCACTTTGCTTCATTTTTGCTTATGGCTTTTCCCTCTCTCCCTTCTTGTTTCACTGATGATTGCTAGTTTTCTTCTTTTTTCTCATCTGTGCATGTATGTGTGCCTTCTACTCCTCTGTACTGCATAATCTCTTTTTCCTTTTTTTCTTTCTTTTTTTTTTTTGTTCTCTGCCTTTATTAGTTCACTATGTTTTTTACTTCCATGTTACTTTCCCTCCTCTGCATGTTTGTCTAAAATTTTGCCTTCCTTTGCAAATCAATCCAAGCCAAAGCACACAAAATATATTACATTACCATATATTGTCAATATGTGTACAATACATGTCATCTGGATAGAGGACTGTGATATAATGTAGTTTAAAACCAACTACTTTAAACATTCTTCATTTTGGGGGTTTAATCTTTCTGGCCATTAGTCTTTGTCTTTCTGGTAAGAGTGAACTGCCAAATTGCAGAGTTCAACCACAGCTGAGTTCTCCCTATTCTGTAGGGTTATGTGCTAATTTTCTTAAATTCTTTCTTAAAGAAAAGCCTTATATTATATTTATTATCTTTCAGTCATCGCAGCATTGATGATTTTAAGATCATTTCACATAAGGTGAATTTCCTGTCTTCAGTAGTCCTAGGAGTTAAGCCATTAAATGGTTGTAATGTCTGTATTATGCATTTCCACACGGCATTTTAACAGCGTTGTGAGATATCCATCATAGTCCTCACAGCCTTTACTTTTAGACCATTATAGGTTTTCTCAGTAAGCTTTCTCTGAATCAGTCAATAAATACTGACTTCTTGACGCTATGTGATTAATGAATGAAACAATACTATATTAGGAATGGGGTTGAACCCTGAGGTGCCGTATCTCATAATTTTGTGCCTGAAGTTGAACAGTTCTGTTGGGTGTTATTAAAATATTAGTCATGTGAACTCTATAGAACTGATCCTGTGAGCACTAGATTTTCTTAGGGTTATTATCCCCTATTCCTACAGTTAGAAGAAACCTTAATTAAACAGTCTAGAAATATCATCGTTAAGTTCTCAACAGTAATCGAGCAATCTGGAAGTCTGAGAAACAGCAAGCTGCAAGTGAGATGATGTTTGCTTCTGATAATGGATGGCATTTGGGAGAATGCCTTTATAGATGCACATTTCCAGAATCCTCCTGAATTTGCACAATCCAGGTGAAGGAGTCTGGGTCAACAGGCCGTCCTTGGAGTCATATAGAACATTTTTATTATTTTTTTGCAAAGACTGTCATCTATTTCCATGAGTGCCCTCTTGCATAGTAGTTTAACATGATGTAATTTCTATCCTGTATCTTCTGTGTATGAAGCTGATACACTCTGAACAGCTAAGTACACTGCACACTGCCTGTATATGTTATTGTGAGGAGAAAGTTATAGCAAACTGGATGTTCAGAGCCCATTTCACCTCTCAAAGCCTGAATATCCTATGGAAAGGTAGTTAATGAGTTTTTAAAATCATAATAGTCTTTAAACTAAAGTCTTTGGAGAAGTCTTCAGGAAAGAGGAATAAAAATTATAGCTAATTAAATTTCCTAAATTGCAACTTTCTTTCCTGTGGCACTATCCTTTGGTCAGAGCTAGTGTGGTAATAAATTGATGTAGTTAATAAACTACAACAATTACCCACACCTCTAGAAAACATTAATCTCATCTACTGTTACCACCAAAGGCTTGAGGAAGGCTGATCTAGATTTTGTTCAGAAGTAATCTGTAAATCTACTGTTGCCTCTTGCTTTTGCCTCTTTCCTGATCATTGCCTTTCTGCCCTATTAAATTAAATGGGGGATTAAATGCTAAATAAAATTTCTTGTGGTATCTTTTCTCCTACTTCATCAGCAAGTGAGGTATGTGTTCAAAATTGCCCTGATAATGTAAAATGCCTTCTAAGCTTTCTTGTTATAATCTCAGTGAC
>NW_008246057.1:8443585-8487143 GCF_000691975.1 Corvus brachyrhynchos | reverse complement strand
CCTGCCTGAAAAGAGGGAGAAAGAAGAGGAAAAAAACAAAGTAGTACATGTCATAAAGGATTGTCTTAAAACTCTTCACATATGAATGAGCAAAAGCAGTACAAGATTAGTAGTAAATAAAATATGTATGTTAGCTATTTGATTTGAACATCTACAAAGCAGAGGGCTGTATTTGAATTAGTCATCCTTGTCTCCCTTTTTAGTCACTCACTGGAGAAAAATAGGAACTTCTAAGTTGTAATTCATGTGGTTTATTTTTAAGTTTTACATAAGGATGAGGATATGACAGAAATGCCCTATTTTTATCTTTCAACTATAAATGGAGTTCTGACAACCACATTTCAGATGATTATGTCTATACTGTAAATGTCTAAGATCATGTGGTATCAGTACATAATAGTGGAAGAGGGGGACCAGTACAAAAAGGGCAGCTTTCTTGGAATAAGAAGGTAATTACGATAATAGGAAGGGGGGAAAAAAAAGTTTCCTGCAGACACAGACATACAAAAGCACTTGAGCAGATGGTGGTGGAAGATCAGCCAGAACTCCATGTACCTACATAGCCAAGCAAATGTGCAGATCAAGCCTCCTTCCTTTTCCGGAACATAAGTATTGAATCGGAGCAGAACTATCATTCTGCTAATGAATTAATGGGTTTACTGTTAAAAAACAAAACCAACCCCAAAAAAACTACTGTAGACTTTTTCATCATTTTACAGTTCAGAGGTTACAAAAAATCTTGATTCCTTCAGACTGACTGGAAGTTAAGATGTAGAAGCAGGTGGATGCAGTGTCTTGTAAGGAATCACACACTAATCAAATTCAAGATTGTAGTATTCCCAGCACACTGAACTTGGAGTTTTCTTAGTTTAAGAATGCTTGCCAGGAAGCAATTACACATCTTATACTGAAATAGTCACAGAAATAAAGAATACTAATGCAATGATTACAGGAACAGAAAAGGAATCAAGCCATTTTCTGTTCTAGGAAATATTTTGGTATTTAATATGGCAGTCCTACGCAGACATCTTTACTTGTTAAATTCAAAAAAACTACTCATAAATTCCAAAACTGAAAGCCACCAAGATGTGCAAACATTTGTACAATGTACCAATATTTTCTTGCTATTTTCACAGCAAAATTTTATTTGTAAACCAACATACTCCTTTCTGCTGAAGTTGAACCTCTGTCTATCTGTGTGAATAAATCTTCACTAAAATTTTTAAATCTGTATGTTTTCCTTTGAATTATATTAATCAGGTTAGGTGAGGCTGTTTCCTCAGCACCCATAATTATTTCCTTAAAACAGCAAGAAAAGGCCAAAAGCAAGTGTAATGAAGACCCGTCTAAGGAAAAATATACTTGAAAGGGAACAGGGTGAAAGAGGAAAGGGTGATGCAAGACAAAGGAGGCTAAATGAAGCCAAATGTCTTTTTAATTCTTAAATTCAAGACAGAACTTGAATACATTAAAAAGTTACTATATTTTAAGAATATCTCTATATTTCAGAATAATACATTGTCTGGTAATGCACCCAAATCCCATTGCTTTACAGAGATTTGCTAATGGTGCTCTATCCTTGCAGATAAGAAAATGCCATCCAGTCTATCCAATCTATGTACCAGAACAGTTTAATTTATGAAATCTTTTGTTTAAATCTATTCTTTCTTTGTTGCTGGCTTTTAGGTGGCATGTTCTTTCATTTACTCAAAGAGTTGTGTAACTTCCCTATGTAGTGACAAAAATGGCAAAAGCAATATCAAAGTGTCATTGAAAAAGAAGCACAAAAGTGCTGATTTGCACTATAAATCATGAATGGACTTACACTGAGTTCAGCTTCCAATTATCTAAAATATTGTTAGAGCATTATATTTCAAAATAGAGCACTATGTCAGCTAGAGGTAAGATTTGCCATCTTCTTGTCTTGAAGGTCAGTTATTGCCAACGATTCTCACCCCCAGGTTCTCCTTTCAAAGAAAAACACACCGTATAAAATACAATCTCATTCTGTCTTAGCAAAGAATATATAATTTATATTCTCAGAGTACCATATGTGATTGTTGACTGTGCTATATGGATGAAGGAATATGTGAGTAACTCTTATATGTTGGATAAAAAGGTAGTGCCTAACATGCAATGCAGTGACAGATCTTCTACCTCAGAAAAGAAGCAGACAGAAATTTTACAAAAACCAATAAACTCCCCAAACCCTTATGTGTATGCTTTTGGGGCTACACATGACATTTATGTATAGTATTTACTGGAAAATATCATCTTCTATATTTAAGGTCCCAGATTTACATATCAATTCACATCAGAAGAAGGATAAAACTTAAGGATGGATATAAATCTTTGTCCAATTACTTCTGGACATGGATATGTAGTTCACCATAAATATTCAGAATTACTTCAGAACCTCTTTTTATTTCTTTTCTTTACTTCCCTTTTTCTCTTATTTAAAGCAAATCAACTGTTGCATTACTGTTCCTTAAATGATCTGAGTTCTTAATGATCTGAGTCTCCTGATCTTTATCTAGTCTAAAGTCTAATGTCTTTTCTACACTATTTTCTTGACACTGTTTACTGTAATGGCTTCTGAGGAAGATTCTGGTGTATAGTATATACTGATAACTTCCTCCAAAACTCAAACGTACTTTCTACTGGCACTAGTTGTCTCTGTCAAACAAACTGATGGTTTCTAATTGGAATGCATTCACAGAATATCACTATATTTGGCACTAATTGGCACTTCTGTTCACATTATCAGCTGAGAGGCTAAGGACAGTTTAAAGACTGAAACGATCCTTTAATTTCTAGAAGATGTTTCTGTATATGTCAGAGTTCAAGTGCATGAGCAATGTAAGACAGGGACCTAGCTGATAAAGAAAGACCTTAAGACTGTAAGTTTTTCAAGCAATTTTGCCACAGTTATTTTGTAACCTCTTCCCCAAATGCCCAGCAGGAAAACCCTTTTATGTGCCCACAAAACCTTAAATGTTCTCATTTTGTACAGGAGATAAAGATTTGTCATGGAAAATTAAATTATGTAAAATTAACTTTAATTCTATCAAATTGATTTTTTAAAAAAATTTTTATATATCTATATATTCATAATATACCAACTGATAGTTATCTTTTTGGTTTTAAGGTGTTTGAAACCTGAGGATCACGTGTCGTTGCCAAAATACTTTATTCTGGCCAAGAACAAAACTTTCAAAGTAAAGTAAGACATACACAGAGAAGCTAAAATATAGAAGTCTTTTTTATTTTAAAAATATCTTCTTCCATTCGTGGAGGTCTAATTTTTAATAATTGAGCTGTTATAAGATGTTGCAAAAGACATGAACTTGTAAATTAACAATGCAGATTAAATCAGTTTGAGTGCTCTGGGTTTTCATCTGATGATTGACATTCATGAGCTTTTTGTTTCAGTAAATCTCCTTGATATATCAGTTCATGAGCTTTGTCAAAGTGTTTGTGGAAACACCTATACAAGTGGTAAAGAATCTGATTATCCTTAAGGATTCAAATATCCATATTTATGCTGTTGCTCTGTGTACTTTTCATTATGTTTTTGTAGTTCAATGTTCTATTCGATATTACACTGTACTTCATTGGCTGGTTATTTTTCAAGGAAGGATAAAAATATCCCCATTATATAGACACTTCCTCCACAGTAAATGTAATTAACACATAATTATACATAACCATATAAAACTATGTGATATTATAGCAGGTGATACAACAAGTGTGGAATGCTCAGCCCAAGCAGGAGAAAATGCAGATTCCATATTCAAAATCATATCCACCCAAAAGAAGCCCATGGATCTCCCAGGCAAAGAGAAGCAGAAGGCAGAAAAAAGCACCAGAAATATCATGTTGAGTTTGTCACCAGTGATGTTAGGTTTTTTAATAGAGACAAAGAGAGAATCAGGAACAAATGAATCATAAAAGACATTCTACAAGGGAGTTGCCCGGCTTATGAAAAAACGGTAACTCTTCAGAAATAAAAAATGGCCACATGATGGGATCATGATTTGATAACAACAAGCATTGATAAATTTCATAAGAAGAAAAAATAATCTGATTTGTTATGAAAGTTCGATCTACCTGTTTTTGTTTCTAGTTTACTAGACTCTTTGCATTTGTTGTGCTAATTTGTGGCTGCTTTACATTTTTCTTATGTTTTATTTGCATTACATTTTTTTGAAGAAAGTGCCAGTTTGAGTTTCACAGATCTTTTTATTATGGTAGGAGTAAATTCATATCTTGCTGTCAGTTGTGTACATACTGGCAAATTAGCTGACCCAAGTTTATTTGTTATCTGCCCTGATGTAAGAGCAGAAAGTTTTGCTTTACTGTGAAGTAACAGATTGCGGTTCTTTTATTATAGCTGTTCCAAGATGTGCTCCAGAATGCTGCTCTCTGTTTCAAAAATAAGATTGTTAGAAAAGCCAGATATTAGATCTATTTATAGTTGCTGGCAGTAGCAGTAATTTCATGATGGGTACCCATACTTGCTAATTGCATCTTTTATGTTGCACTGTCTCCCTTAACATCCTGATTGACAAACAGATAAATAGACAGAGAGGTGGATTGAAAATTGCCTAAATTGCTAGTTCCAAAGAGTTGTGATAGAAGGCATAAAGTCCAGTTGGAGGCCCATCAATAGTGATGTATGGCAGGAATAAATAATGGGACCAGCACTGATTAGCATCTTCATTAATGACTTTGATAATAAGGCAGAGAGCACCCTCAGGAAGTTTGCAGATGATACAAATTTGTAAGGAATGGTTGGTGCACCATAGGGCTGTGCTGCCATTTGGAGGGTCCTCAAAAGACTAGAGAAATGGACCGACAGGAGTCCCATGAAATTCAATGAAAGGAAGTGTCAAGTCCTGCACCTGGGGAGGAAAACCCCCATGAACTGTTCAGCACAGGGACTGACCAGGACTGACTGGGTTGATAGGAAAGGGCTGGAGGTTCTGGTGGACAGCAAGTAGAAGATGAGGCATCGGTGTGCCCTTGCGATACAGAAGGCTAGTGGTACCCTGAGCTGCATTAGGAGCAGTGTTGCCAGCAGGTCAAAGGAGGTGATTCAGCACTGGTGAGACATATCTGGCATATTGTGTCTGGTTTTGGGCTTCCTGGTACAAGAGATACATGAAACACTTAAACCCAGTAGAGGGACACTGAGAACTGAGTGTGAACAAACTCTAATATGGATTTGCTGTACTCCTGCCCCCAGCAATGAGCGAGATGGTGCAGAATAATCTCTTAGCCACACCCACAAGGCTCCAGGCTCTGCACCTGCACAGGTACTATAAAAATTTAGCTCTGTCCTGGCAGGTACCAGGACACTTTATCACACATCCTGTTTAAAGTGGCTTATCTCTCTTGTTAAGTAATGCACTAAAACATGCCTAATTTTAGGACCAAGATGAATCAAATTCCCTAAATAGGGCTATTGATATTTTAAAACATGCACATATGCTTGAATCAGGGTGCTTCAGCTATTCCTCCTGAGGTTGTTTTTGGATTGGATCAAATCATGTTGTCATGAGCCTCATGAGTAATCATATAATCATGAATCATGCATTCAAAAAAAAGAGGACAAATCATCAGTTTTATTTGTTATGCAGATAGATCATCTGACTAGCTCTAGATGTTTCTGAATGAATAATTGATTCTTGCCCACTATCCAGTGCTGTTACTTAGGCTGAGGTTTTTTGCCGCTATAGTTCTCTTTTAACTGGACTATAAAGGCCATTCTACATGATCAGATCTTATGGGTAAAACTATATCTTTTAAAATAATAAGAAATTTGAAATTCCTTGCACTTAAACCACTGGAAAAAATATGGAAAACAGCAATGACACATGAGATTTGGCAGATGGGTACATTATAGAAAGATACCTCCTTTTTTGAGACTTCACAGAATTTCTCTTTCACTTTTTACAGTGAGTCAAAGCTCTGCTTCTCTGGGAAAAACTGTTGCACGTAGTATTCTGACTTAAAAATGCCACAGATGTCAGCAAAAAAAACCCAACACTGCTTTGTGCAGATTTTTGTCTAGCTCTGCATTTGCACCAGCCCTCTGTACACTCCTCAAAGACTCAGTTTGGCTTATGATCTTCCGAGTGCAACAATAGTACATTTTACTTCTATAAACACTTTTTCCTCAAATCTGTCCTCCTAGGGTTTCTTGTCAGTTTTCAGGTCACTGCTTTATGTTTTGAGCTAGATGGGCATCCTTTGACCCAAGTGGTGTTTTTTACATCCTCAGATGTATTTTCCTCAATGGATCAGGTTTTGTTTGTAAACTGCATTACTTTGTCTAATAATTTCAAAGCTTGCTTAAAATGATATTTTATTTATAGATGTGTCTTTATGCTAGACTTTACCTGTCTTCAAAAGCTGTGGCAACCATTTCACACAAAAGAATAACTTTAAAAGAGGCCATGTTGTATGCAGAGCAGCCTTTTTTTCTCTTCAGCGCTATGCGAACAGCTAAACTAATATGGAACACTACTGCAAGTGCACTGCAAAAAAGGTCAGTGCTTCTTTTATCCTTGGTGCTTCTTTTTTTCCCCCTTGATGTCCCATTTACCTTTGACCAGCAGCATCTGACAGTTTGGATTTATCGGAGGCACTCAGAGTAGAGCAGCTCTGTGTCACTGTGTCTTCCTGCTATCAAAGGAGCTGGGCGTAGAAGAAAACGGTTTCCAGGGCATTGTGACCATATTCGAGGCTGGCAGAGCACCAGTAGAGATCAAAACTAACAGGTCTTTTGTTAAAAATGCTGTATAACTGTGAAAAGCTTCTTTATGAAATAGCAACTCTGCTGTTGCTATACTGTGACGCTGCTGCATAAATAATTGAAATTATAAAAAGTATATATGAAATTATTCCAACAAATCCTTTCTTTTTGTGTGCCTGTGTTAATTAATGATTGTTGTTTGCCCTAATTTATTAAAGAAATAAAATAAATCATTTCACCCACTTGCAGGTGTTTCACCTTCAGCCTCAGTAAAAAACACTTGTCTCTCTGCAATAATACAAGTGCTGTCAGCTCCTCCTACCCCCTCCATGACAGAGGCTGCTCTTGTGGTAAATGTCTCTTCAGCGTGACTGGCTGCACTTTGTTAATCTACAGTGAATCAGCTTGTTACTCTTTCAATTGTGCAAGCTCTGAGGCACTGTCAGACTGCAGCAGGCAGTGGGCTATGCAGAAAGGTGCTTCCCAGCATGCAAGGGGTACTTAGGCTTGAGATGCTAATTTCTGCGAAATGTGAGCTGCTGACTCAGAGGCTAACAGCATCTACACAGTTTCATCTTCCACAGCTTTACAATTCTCTCTGGCACACACATATTTTTTGGAATAGCAAAATTCTTTTTTTCAGCAAGTGTATTGCTCACAAAAATATGCTTATGCTTCACCACCACTTCCTAAGAGATTAATTTTTTATTACACTGTTAATCAAAATATTAACACATAGAAAATTTATGTGATTCAGTGGATCAGAAGGGTGCTGTGGTGGATTGTGAAATAATAAATGTGTGTGTTAAAATAGAGAAAAATGAAAAATACTGTATTTAACTTTGGTGTATCCACTATATTGAGGATTGAAAATAATTCACATTATCAAACATTTCATATACCTGGGTTATTATTTTTCATGCATGGCGCATTTAAATTCAAACTGCACTGTGACAGGTATAGCAAGGGGGAGAACACCCCTGAGAATGAGTTTCTGTCCATTTTGTCACTGCAGGGGAGGGAACAGTCTGGGTACACTGTGATCAGTGCTTATCAGGCAGAGGAGCATCATATCATCCAGAGAACTGTGGAACTGTGGAATGATTTGGCTTATAATGGACCACCTATGGTTATCTGGTTCAACCTGAAGTTCAAGTCCAGGGCCAGAACAGACCAAGTTACATAGGAGGTTGCCCAGATGACTCTTAGGCTTCTCCAAGGGCAGAGATTTAGAGATTTCACAGCCTTTCCTATTTGGCTACACTCATGGGGAAACCTTTTTTTTCTAATATGTAATGGGAATTTCCTGTGTTACAACTTCTGACTCTTGACTCCCATCGTAACACTGTGCACTTCTGAGAAGAGTCTTGCTCCATCTTCTCTATAGCCTTCCAATGGATGAGATCATGCTAACTTTACTTCTTAAGATACCCTTAGCCACCTCCTTTAACAACAAATCCAGTTTTCTCAACCTCTTCTCTGTGCTGTGTGCTGCAGCCCCACCTATCTTGGTTGTCCTGTATTAGACTCACTCCAGTGTGCCCATGTGTTTCTTGTACTGGGGATCCCAAAATGGACTCAGCACTCCTGGATTCCAGAGTTGAATAAAAATATTGATGTTGATTTTAACTTATGCAGCCAGAGTCAGTGGCTATAGTATCATATTATCAAGCCTGCAGAAAGCAAATTTGGTAGACATCAATATTCACTGTCCTTTGTTAATTTTCATATTGTGCACTAAATCCAGTTATCTGACTGTGCTAAGAATTCTGTATGCAAAGATGGACACCACTGGACGTTTCTCTCACCTACGGTATCTCAAATGGTCCTAAAGAATCTTAAGGATGCAGATAGTGTGTATTGACATTTACAGTAACTCCATCTAGCTCATCACATCTCAAGTCAAACCATACTTACAAGTGGAAACACTATGGGAATCAAATCAGATTAGAATAAATAATGTTTTGATATCTCAGAATACCTAATGGATGAAAGGGAGGAAACTTTAAAAAAATACGTCCGTGTTTAGTGCCAGAAAAGACTGATTTATTACTGTAAAAACAGAAATTGTGGCATTAAATAGCCAAATATGATTTTACTCATGCAATAGCAGCTAAAACCCCAGTATAATAAAACAATTCCTGAAAAGGATTTGTGCAACACAGGCAAGTTCAGCTGGAAAAGGACCAATAGTAGAAGCTGCATTTCAACTGAGTCAAGTACAAGTGACTTTGGAAATTGCTAGAAAGAATTTCTCTGCAAAGTTACTTGCTTCTATTGATTTTCAAATATTGCATTGTGAGACATTATCTCAACAGGAAAGAAGGAAGGAACTGTAGTACCATTCAAAAAGGACTCAGGCCTAGGAAACTATGGTCAGTGACTGTTAGCAGCATAAAGTTTGTTTGGTAGCAAGAGTCCTTTGTGGTCATTTACAGAAAGGATTTTCTAGTAGCCTTCCACATCTCTTCATAACAAAACCATAGCAACCCCCACGCAAAGTATGTGAATGCACGTGTTGCTGAATGCCTGTTTTGTGGGGAATGGCTGGCAGTTTTGGAGCTGTGGCCCTGGCAACAACGATGCCTGAGTGTTTTCCTATAAGTACTGGAGTTTTCTCAGACTCAGGGTGAAGGACCAGAAAGGACCGTTCTAATAATTTACCCTGACTGCCAGCATATTCCAGGCCACAGAACCTCCCTCAAGCCTCATCTGCTTTAGACCCTTAAGTTGTGCTTGAACAATAAAGATGCTGCTTTTCAGCATTTATGGCACTGCCGTGAAAATGTGCTTTTGAGAAATAGTCATCTTGGCAATTCTGTATCAGTTAGAAAAATCTGTGACCAGGCTATTAAGACATTTCACTGCCTTTTGTTAAAGAAAAACCAAACAGCAAACAAAAAAAATTAAAATAGAGCTAGGCAAAGGCTGTAGGAAATAATGGGACACACAGATACACCGCCAATTAGAAATACATCCACACTTAGGGAATACTAAAAGAGGTAGAGCTGTAAAATATTAATGCTTGCCTTTGACATAGATTAAAGAACTGTACACAAAGTTTTGGCTGAGAATCCTTATGCAACAAAAAAAACCCCAGAGCTCATTAGTATCTAAAAAGAACTATACAATTAAGAACACAAAATTTCCCTTTTTCATTTTCCCCATTTATCTGGAGCAATAATTAAATTGCTGAATGAACTTGACTGAAATAGGTGAAAAATCTTTAAATAATTTGTAAAACAAATAGCTATGATTTTGTAAGATATACCTGTGTGACTCTACACCTGCAGCTGAAGGTGACTGATTAATGATCATCATGTTTATTTCTCACTCTGGATAGTTTGTTGGGGGTTTTATGAGACATACGGGACTAGTTTTATAAATAATGGGAGTCTCAATAACCAGGTACTATGTTTTTAAAAAACAAACAAACAAGCGTACGAACAAATAAATGCCTTGGGCATCTCAAATCTTCATGCAGAAGATTTGGAAAGAATTGTCCCAGAAGACAAAGGACTACAATGCAAGACTGAAAGAAGGAGTTAATTTTCAACCTCAGCTTCTTCTAAAGGTTGAACTAGAGAATGTTTTTAACCACATGATGTGACTTTCAGAGGTCAAATGCTTACAGTGACCACCATCTTAATTTATCTGATCCTTGAGATAATCTTTTGCAAGGTTCAGATGTCAATTTTTGAATTCTCCTTATGCCTGATCATTTCATCAAAGTCCACTCCCTTAGGGAATATAAGTAGTAGCATGGATTCTATATGCTTTTTGAGGATTTTTCTTTAAGGAAGTATGAAGATACTCTTTTCTACTTCCTCTTTGCTTTTGAGACACCTCTAGGCAGTTCTCTCCTTCATCACATGACTATGGGTATGATTCTCTTCTAGTTTTTGAGAATACAAGGATGTCCTGTTTCACTTGGATTAGGACAAGCACAAATGTTATAAATCAGTTTATCTTGCCCATCACCTTGGTCTGACTCCACAGTCTCCTCTGTCTATGCTTCATTTGTGATGACATGCTGTTTTTCTTATTTTTCTCTCTATATGTTTGGATCCAGATACTATAAATTTAATTTAAAAATAATTTAAAACATCTATCAAACTTAAAATATTATTGGTTTCTCTGAGATGCCACACTTAAAATCTGATTTTTGTAAATACAGAGAGCTCTTCTGCCTATAATGCCTATGGCTTTCATGTTCATCAGCCACTGAGAGCCATTTATTGCCTTGTAAACTTGCAGGCAATTATCTTTCTGCTATTATATTGTCACATAAAATGGTTCTGCTTTATTCTTTCTCTCTGTGTCTCTTCTCAGTGTCATTATCGTTTGACAGAAATGTCTCTCATTCTTGTGATGCCTACATTTCCAGTGTTCCTATACAGAATATCTTCTTTAAGAAAATTAGAATTAGAAACAGAAAACAAAGTCAGAATTACCGGACAAAGAGAAGCATTAGCTATTTAAGCTTTTTATTAGTGGGACAATGATAATAATGTTTATTTTAAAAGTTGTTTAGTTAGCCTAATAAAATTAATCCCAGTGACATCCATTCCCTGCAAATGATCAGTCAAGCTCTCATGTAGTAATGTAGGTTATTTTGACTAAAATTAAAGAGTGTCTGAAAGGGAAAATAGAGTAAATATGTAGATTATGTGTTGAAATCAAGTAGGACAAACCTTCTGCTGGCATCTACTGATGTAGCTTCACAAAAAATCCTGGTATTACTCCTTCTGAGGATGTCTTGACAGGTCTGTTTGGGTTGCAACAACATGAGAGAGGGGAGAATTCAGTCCACCAAAGAGAACTGTGCTTCCTAAACATATAGTCAGTGGGCATTTTTTCAAGTTTCTCCTTTGGAGTATGCTCAAGGGTTTATAAAAGAACAAAGTAGTGACAAATGTGTTCTCTTGTCACTTGCTTGGGAAATTGAGTTCTGTTCAGTGTTGTGAACAGAACAGAAAGAACACAGTGTGAACAAGAACATCAAGACCTGAAAATCTCACTTTGATCTCTTTCTTAAGAACTAACTGGGAGCACTGTGACATTCTGTAAGGAGGCTAGATATTTCAAAAGTTGTAGTTGTGTATGATGGTGGCTTTTACAAACAATGGAAAAGTAGTCTCATTTGAAGTTCACAGCACTTTTTTCCCTGTGATACTATGCAGTGTGAATCCTCTTTGCCAAAATGCTGCTGGGGCCTCATAAACCAGGTCTACTCACAAGATCCTTTTATTTCTCCTTTTTTTCAATCCACATAACTACATGAATTAAGCTCTGTATATATCTCTAGCTATCTACAGGCTATGGGTCAAGCCCTCTTTAACCCCAAATTTTATTTCTATTATCTAATCCCTTCATGCTGTCCTGTTCAATGCTGGACATTCTACAGTCTTCAAGAGGGAGAATGAAAAAGGTTATGAAAAAACACTGGAAGCTCTCATGTGTGAGAGCTAGTAGGCAATATATATTTTGACACTGTCAGGAATGGAGCATGGTAAATAAAATGTGTGGCATGAACAGGTCTGTCTGCAAAGAGAAATGAAGGCAGTAGATTTATACCAGCTGAATGATACAACACAGTATATTTCTAAATGCTTGAGCCCAGAAAAGGAAAGAATATGTGAACTGGAGTTATATTTAAGAACCCTTAAATTGAGGTCTTTCCTAAAGTCTTGGAAAGTATTTAAAGGTGGTTGTTTCTTTCAATCATTTTTTTCTCCATATCTATTTTAAATGACCTTTTTGATCTTTCAATTGTTCTTCATCTAAAATTTCTGTTGCAGATTATTTGCGTACTCAGTTTCTGCATAAATGTCTTCTAAGTTAAGATTTTTAAGAATTTGCACTTAAACCAAAGATAAAAGTGAGCTATACTGACAAAGAAATTACATCAAACAGAGCAAGCTGGCCTTATCTTAGGAAACAATCTGTCATTATGGGCAGATTTAATTTGAATTATTGAAGTAGAATTGTTAGATATTAAAAAGACTCAAAGTGAAAGAGTCGTACTCATTATCCTTTAACTGGAGTCTCCAGATGTTACTATATTTTCACATGACCGAAAGGTCTAGTTCCAATCTTTTATTGCTAACTTGGATTTATCCACCCTGCAAGAAATTACTTTTCAGATTAGCTTGAACTTTATTATGCATTTTATCATATTTTTTACAAATGTGTAACACAAAGTGAATCACAAGGATTGTTTAGTGAAAGGATATTGGATAGCCTTCCTGGAAAATTCCTACCTAACTAAAGTCTATTAAACATTTTGCTTTATGTAGGCTTTGAAATACCATATAGAACTTCACTATAGAGTGTAGAATTCCATGAATAATTATATAAATCGTTACAAAAAGTGTTGTCTGCTGTGTTCCTTGAATCTTAGCCCTTACAATCTGTCAGTGCAGAATGGAAGTCTGAAAGACAGTTCTGACCACAGGAGAATTCACACTCTTACGTAGACAACTTGGTATGAACCAAGTAGATGGGTAGTCTATGCCATCTTCCAAAATTCTCTGTGAATAGACTGTGAAAAAATTATTATGCCATCCAGGGACAATCAAGATGAGTACATCTGGAGTAATGCCACACAAAGCAGATATTCTAAGGATACTACCAGTAGACTAGTCATAATTTGGACACCAGGTTTTGTATTTTAAAGAAGGTATTACCGTGGCTTCCAGGCAACCGATGCTGTATCTTTGAGCTGCCATGTACAATCAAACTGGTGGTGACTTTGTCACTTCCTCATTGTTCCTCTTAGTGGTGAGTCCCATAATAATGTCTTACACACTTTGTGTAACTCTAACAGAACCCTCTGCAAGTTCTCTCTTTAGGTGTTTTCTATAGTACACACAAAAATGTAATATTAAGCAACTTTAATTATGATCTATTTACATTTTTAAAATATCTGTGTTGTGAATAGCATACATTGCTCAAAGAAGAGTTCAAATAACCAAAAACCAAATTGTAGAGTTTATGTCAAGGTTCTCCAGACAGTAATTATTAAAAATATCTCCAAACCAATCACATTTCCTCACTTCCATCTTCTGGTACTTTGGCTATCCAAGAAGCCCTAATAGATTTAACTTTTTAAAAAATCGTATCTCAAATTTTAATTGTATGTGGTTTTGTCTTTGTGAAATTGGGTTATTAAATTGCATTGTTCATAATCTGCCTCTTAAAAATATTTAGTTCTTTGAAAATGTCCTGAATGTGCCTGCCAAACTAATGAACAGAGTTTCCTAAAGGAACATATTATTTCTGTAGCCTGTGTTCTGTGTTTGGAGCCAAAAGATTTTCAGAAGCTGAAGGTTTGCTTTTGTCTAACAAAGCATTAAATAATTTTGATTCAGTTTATACCAGGAAAAATCTTTTCTGTCCATCCCCTGCCATGATACAGCAGTTTCTATTACATGTGGGGTTTATGGTGGCATCACTTGGGAGAAGACATCCTTACTGAAGTTTTTTGAAGAGGTTATTTATGTGAGCAGGCTGCCTAACATGTATGACCAAAAAATGAGGCAAACAGCAGTGATTCTGCCTCGACAAGGGGGTTGGACTACATGATGCCTGTGAAATGTTGATTATTTATTACTTAAACTTCAATGACCTATGATGAAATTACTTTACCATTATCTGAATCCATGACATTTAATTAAGTAAGAAAAATCTTCAAAAATCTTGCCTTCAAAATTTTATCAATACATTTCTTGGCACACTAATAGTGCAAATTATTGACTTACAGTAAACTATTTTTCAATCATGAATAGTTGTTTAAAAAGCTGGAAACTCATGCACAAGTAACCCACAAATCTCTTACTCCCAGAATTTTCATCACTGCTTTCCTGTGCCCATTATATAAATGTGTACATAGTCATGACTAGTTTTTGGCTGCCTTGCTTGTGTTTGTAGTTTGTAAAACCTTAATTTTGAGTCAGCTGACATTTCTTATTTCAGTTTATCTGTAAGTAACTTGTCTTTCCCCAACAGATCCAAAGAACTTCATGGTTGTTCTTAGCAACTGACTAAAATGCATGAGAATTTGTGAAAGAGTGCCAAGGAATGTTAGACACTAATTGTCATTTTTGAGAAACAGTTCAGCATAAGGTTTAGATGATGTGCAAAAGATGGAAAAAGTGTGAATTGTCCACTTAATCCTAATCTTAGAACACTGAAAATGTTCAGATACATTAGAATGAGCAAACGGACCTTGGAGGTAAGATACACACTAACATCTTCTGCAAGCCATTGTATTTCAGTACATTGTTAGGAGTACATGGGCAAAGAAATCTAAAAGCAAAGTTATTGTTGAAAATCTTGCCAGAGATAGAAATTTTTTTAAAAGACAATAAAATTTTAATTATCAAGTGACATGATCTCCTTTTCTATACTAAAAAAATCTCTTAGTAGTCCTAGAGCCACTTCTATCTGTGGTGTGCAGTGATGTGCACTGTAACACTGCAAGAAGTACAAAACTTCTCTGAGGTCATAAAGCATTAAATGTATTGTCAGTGAAGTTTTCTGACTGCTCTTGGTGATGAAACTGTGACTTACAGCACTGATGAGATATGCTTCTAATAGAAAATTTATTTTTGAAAGAAAAGTGCTTTTCCATTCTGAAATTTTCCAGCAAACCAGTAAATACTATAATATTCTCAATACCATGTCCTTGAAGTTTCAAGACATATGTTAGAGATATGGATCAGGATATGCAACAGATATTTTCACACCACACTCAGCATAATGAGTAGTAAAAATAAATCATGTTCCCACTACTACTGGCACTTGTATAATCATTAGCAGCAGAACTGGTCATGAGACCTAAACTGCAAACATGATCCACATGGAAAGATACCATCTAGTTGACCTCATGAATGTATATTCTTTTATCCTTATTGAGAGATAGATAGATCTTCATCAACTCATATACCTGTTTCAGTGATTGGTGGACTTAGAAATGGCTGTGTTACATCTAGAATTGCAACTAAATTGAGGTATTGTACCTGTAATTCTAGACACCATGGTTATAATTCAGTCTTATTCTAATGGTATGGCTTAAACAGACATATTAGTGGCATGTGGCATACAAGTCACCAGAAGCAGAGATACCACCACTGAGGACCGCTGTATGCATACATGCTTGGAGTAAAATGACCTGAGATAACAAGACAAATGCTGAATTATAAGGCTATTTGCTATTTGAATGTTTTGAGTTACTGACGTTACTTTGTCTGGGTATTGTGTATAGAAGGGAACAAAAGGTTTTAAGAAGCTTTTTTCAGACATGTTTGTTATAATTCATTTTCCACCTTACTGAAATTCTAGATAACCTAATACCATCACTGTGGTTACCCTGAATTTTCAGTGGTCAAAAGATCTTTGATCAAGGTGGTTTGTTCAATGGCAATTTATAACCCAGAACACTGGTTAGTTCCTTGCAGATTCATAGATCTTACAGGCATGAGAATATACATCGAAAATTTTGAACTTAACTAACACTGTCCCCTAAGTCTAAAGACTTACTATGGAGTAGATTGAAGACGTTTTTGGGAACAATACTTTTAATTTAAAAAAAATATGAGAAGTCCCTGAAATATCATGATTAAATATTATCAATTTTCTGAGTTCTGGGATGCCGAAGACTAGCCATTCTAAATGTATCTGAAGAAATCTAAAATGCAAAGGGTTTTTAAATTATGGAAACATGTTTTGACAACTATCTCAGAACTTATTTTTAGCTTCTGTTTTGGTTTTGGTGTTTGGTTTCTTTTGGTTTGGGTTTTTTTTCCATTGATTGCAATCATTTGATGGTGTTACAGTAGTGGATTTTTAATGGAAAATAAACCTAGTTTCCAAACACTAAACTAGTCAAAAAAATAGAGTAAAATTTAACCCGCTTTTCACCATAATTTTTCATTGGACCAATTTCAATTTTTTTTCCTATGTGTTCCTCAGCATGGACACTTTGCCTTGATGTGTAACAATCTTCATTGCAATGTAGCAAATGTGCATGAGTCTTTCACATAGTTTTGCAATTTATTGTGGATAATTTGCTTTATCTTCTAGGTGAGTGCCTGAGACCATATTAGTGCTTCAAATTATGAGGTGACTGACTATGCTTTTTCATTTTAATTAAATGATTTTTTAATTTCATAATTATTGCTTATTAACTCATGAAACTGCTGGACAAAGGTCTACTGATTCCACTGAGCTGTGTGATTCAAGAGCCTAAGGGGCACATTCTGGTACACTTGCTCATCATTTCAGCCTGTAAGCTAATTCTTTTAATTAGCACTTCTAACAAATATGATCAATCTTCTTACTGGTACAATAAAGAGTCAGATTTTCACATTCAACCTTCAGTTATGAAAAGTTGTGGAAAGAACCTTTCCTTTCATAAAGTTAGTTTGAATCACTAATTTTCATGTGTTTTTCATTATAAAAAAAGTCCACAAAAAAACAAACAAGAAAAATCCCATGAGGAACAGATTAAAGAAACTAAAACCTGAGTTAAGCTTTTGCAAAATCATTAAGGAGTAAATATGATTCCTAATTCTCATTTCTATAGATA
The DNA here is from genome assembly GCF_000691975.1 of Corvus brachyrhynchos. Taxonomy (NCBI): domain Eukaryota; kingdom Metazoa; phylum Chordata; class Aves; order Passeriformes; family Corvidae; genus Corvus; species Corvus brachyrhynchos. The sequence goes on along the minus strand of NW_008246057.1, from coordinate 8,469,792 downwards.
TAGAAATAACACCCTAATCGTTCAGAAATAAGTATTCTAACTTACACATTTCAAGGGTTCAACCGTGCTTTTGACATTTTAATACTGATATATATTATGCAAAAACAAACAGTAAAAATCCTGCTCTTGTCCACCAGTTCTTTAATAGGCAGAGGGTGATGAGTATGCTAAATATTTTGTCTGCTCCATCTTACACAGAGGGAAGGCAAACCCAGACAAGATTTGCTGATGTGAGCTCTGTGTTTTTCATAGAAGAAGAAAGTAGAATAAGAACGATAAAAAGAAAAGTACAGTTGTAATATTGAGCTAAAGAAAAAATTTTTTTACAGCAAATGCATTTAATTCTCACAATGCTCAGGCAGTTTCTGAAAACACCAAGAATCAAAAAAATTCATTGTTACATAAACATTCGAATTTACCTAAGTAGAAAAATGTCATCTACAACTAATGAAAATACTGTCCTACGCTGCTCATTCAATTATTATTTTCTCATATGTATGACATGGGGGAAATTTCTCCTCAGCATGAACAAAAAGCCTGGACTCAAATGTAATATTTAATCTGACCCTATGAACTTCACAAGAATAAAATAGATTGAACAAAAAAATGTTTTGTGTTTTCAGGTTCAAACACCTAATTAGCCATCTCAAATTACATAAATTTAATTATAGGCACAAGTATTTACATTCCTGGAATTGTTCCAGGCCAGGTTGAATAGAGCTCTGAGCAACCTGGACTAGTGAAATGTGTCTCTGTCCATGGCAGTGGAGTTGGAACTAGATGATCTTTAAGGTCCCTTTCAACCCAGGGCACTCTGTGGTGATCCTGTGAACTACTGGATTTGGTGGTCCCACTATTTAAAGCCTTGATAAATGTCTAGTGTTATATTTGTAGGCATCTGCAAATTTCAATAACAAATAGAAATCATAGACTCTCTACCTTGAGATACCATTCCACATTTACTAGTCCTGACAGCAATTGCCTTTCCAGGATATGTTTTGAAGACTAGGAAATTCTACTTTTACTTTAAAAAACTGAAGGCAGAGAGAACTGTATTTAATGAGCCTGTGAATGTTGTAAATTGAAAAATGCCTGGTATTGAGTTAATAAATTTGTACACACACAAATTAAAAAACAACTGAGACTAAACAACACATACCTAGGAAAAGTCTGGTATACAACATACATCATAACCTAGAAGAGAGAAATAGGTGGGCAAAATAATTGTTATTAGATTCTTAATACGAAAATCTCATGATTGTTTAGTATGTCCTGCAACTTGGGGAGCTTCTACACAAATGTGACTGTTTTACACACTAACAGATGGAAAATCTCCAAAAGATAGACACCAAAAGATGAGGAAACAAGGATTTATGCTACTTCTGAAAATCCAGTCTTCTTCTGTTGAAAGTATCACAAACTCCTCTGGGAACTGTGCCTGTGGGACACAGGCCAATGGTCACAGAACGTGGTCACAGAACATAGCCTGAGTGTCACAAGCCCAGGTATTAGACACTGGCAATCACAAGCAGCTGTCTAGAAACAATAGGATAGCCATACTCCCCCCATTCTATTCCATATCCCCCACAACATACATTGGTTGTGTGTTTTCTCTCATTCCCTTGGCAGAAGAACAAATTACATCTTTGGAGTGGTTCTTCTAGTTTTCTGTTGATCAGCTGCCATATGGAGCTTAGAGGTGGGTCTATCAACCTGTAAGTGCACGGTATTATTTTCCTTCTGTCTGGAAACAGGAAAAAATTCTGTAGATACTGTTTTTGGCAGTGAATATCTGTGGGGCTGACTGGAGGATTAAAAATTTGGCTGCAATTATGTTGACGGAATATTACATTTCGACTCCCAATCCCTCTTATGCAATGGTTGCTCTTCATAAGACAGACAAAGAGAAAAAGAAGCTGTAAATCTAGTAGCAAAAGAATGCATTTTATCTTTTTGAAAATACATCATGAATAGCTTTACAAGAATTCTCAAGAAAACTGAAAAATGTGCATGTCACTCTAAACACAGAGTGCTAATTAAAGTAAGTAACAAAAAAATTAATGAAATTATCTTTAGAAGAGGGGAAAAGGAAATTATTTAATCCCTTCTGTTACCCTGTGACATCTCAGTGCCCAGATGTGTAAAATGTGAGAGGTAGGTAAACATTAGCAGAGAGGAAAGATAAAGTCATCCTAGGCAGCCCTAGAAAAAGGGCAGGTCATCCAGGGCAGCCACCCTGGATGCTGCAGATAGTCTTCTTCAACAATAGGAAAAAGAATGAAGTAACCAAAAGAACTCCCTAGGGCCAAGTGTGCATTGTATAGGCTAATTACCCAGCAGTGACATAACAGATAACTGCTGGAACACCCAAAGAGAATCCTTATTGTTAAATATAGCCTCAATGCTGATGTTTTGTCATATCTTTTCATGACCCCTATCTCATATCATAGTTTAGGTAAACGCTATTCTACTCTTAAACTTTACTTTGAGATAAGATTACTCCTAGGTAGTCTGACAAACGAAGAGGCATTGTATCTTTGTGGGTGTGCCAGTTGTTAAAAGCAAGGCACAGTACATAACTCCTCACTCTGTGCTGACCACTATGGTATATTTATCCAGAATATCTGAAGAACTGGAAGGCTTTTTTTGCCTTACAATTGTAAGGCCTCATAGTGATTTAGACTTTCTGAAGAAGAAATCTGTGATCAATTTCTGAGACTTTCTGGGATCTTCTAGGAAAGATTTTTGGAACATCCCCAGACACTAGAGAAAAATATATGAACAGAAAGGAAGTTTTATCAGATCCCAACATGAGTTAATAGAAATCACTAATAAGTCTAACAGTACCTGCTGTCATTTTCACAACCTCTATCCAGTGTGAAAGCACCTATAATGAAGTACTGACTTAGTTCTTTACAAATACGTAATGCCTTTCTTGCCATATAAAACGCTTCTGCTATAATATTTGTTTTTGTGGGTAGAACTATCGTGTATTCAAACTATGTGATGTCAAAATCTTTGTAAGGAAAGAGGAAAATAAAAGAGTGAAAGAACAGAGAGCACAAAAGGAAAAATTATTTAAAGGATAGAGATAAGTTCAGCAGAGATTTTTATAGAGTTGAGTGCTGATATCAGGAAAGATGTTTCTAGATGGGGTGAGTGGGTAGGTAATGTAGATATGAACTGCATGTAACCTATACTGAAAGTCTGAACTTTTCAGAGGGGTGACAAAAGGAAGAATGGATGAGAAAAAAAGCAACTGAGAACCATTTGGCCTGAATCTTTGAAAATGAGTCAAGCATAAACATAAGAAACTGAAACTTTCTAGTAAACATTCCTGTGCATTAAAGACGCATTCATTCAAAGTATATATTTTACAAACACGCATAACAATTTAAATTTATGGTATGTCTAGTTACCATTAGAGACACATTTATAAACTATTCAATTAATTATTTATTAAAAAACCAGGAGAACATCTTTCATTTTCTTAACTAGCCCTATCTCTTAAATTCTATGCTAGTCTGTAATTTCAGTCTTCTTGTCCAGTACTGTTAAAGAGAAAGTGCTGTACAAAGGCAGAGTTCTGTTTGCAAAGAACAGAATCCTCTTGTGTTAATTTAGATAAGGCAGACTGTGAGTGAGCACATAGCCATATTACAACAAATGTGAGATCCTAAGATTAGATAGTGCTTTAAAAGTTTCCATTGTTTATTCAAAACTGATGTAGTTTGCAAGGTGCAAGTCCTAGGTTGTTGCTTGATACGCTGTTAAAAATGTAATTAAAAAAATATAAACATAGCTAAGAGATTTCAATCAGGTTGCAAAATATTGAAAAAGTATGATGGAGTGAAAGGTTCAGGTTCTGAGAAAAAATCTTTCCAGTTCTACTATGACTGACACATTGTATGGGGTGCAGATTTTGCAGTTTTTTCCTATACTGAAAGGGATAATCTGTTTGTCAGGGTCTTTGAATTACAAACATATGCATTTGTGAAAATGAGGCATGAGTTCAAAGCAAAGGTAACCTTCATGTTATTTTTTTGATAGAGAAAGAAATAGAAAGAGGAATTGCTTTGAAGCCAGGCCATGTGAACAAAAAGATAAATAATTATGTGTTTTGCACTGCGCAGCCACTTGCTCTGTAATTGGACAAAGAGGTCTGGGGTAAACCATTTGGTAAGTAAAATTTACATGCTTTGCAGTTACTTACATGATAATAGATGCTTCATGGTTTGCTGTAGCAAAACCCCTAAGGAAAGCCTTACTCATAAAATTGACTCATTTTCTATCTCATGTAGCCAGAAACTGAAAAACAGGAAAATAGATTGAAATTTTCTCACAGTCTAGGCCTACAAAGTGCCAGAACATGCATAAAAAGTCTTGAAGACATACTGACTATTTGGGGTTCCAAAGCAGAAATTCTGATTTGCTGGTAGTGCCACGGTTTTATACTTTGATTTGGACTATTCCAAAACACTTAGTAATGTTAGAAACCCATTATTAATTATGTCAAGCAGTGTTTGGGACTCCTTGGGCACCTGGCTTTTGGACAACAACCAGGATGGGGGAAGGCAATCTGCAGTTCCCAGTATCTGCAGACTCAGGGCAGTCTTTCTGGAGTTCAGGCCTTAGATTTGATGAAAGTCAATAAAATCTGAGATGTCTCAGACAAAACATTTGGAGCTTATATAGCAGTGCTTTTCAATGAAGCTACATTTCATAATAATGTATGAGATAAACTATATTGCCAAGAGCAGTTCTTTCTCTTTGTTCCTTTGCTTCCCCTTTGCTTTTATTCTCCTTGAAGTCCTTTATTTTATTGCTCCTCTTTTAGCCTTCCCTTCTTCCTGTGCTTTTTAAATGTGCTTAAAGCATTCTTTATATCTCCCCCATCTCGAAACAGATCTTCTTCTGTGTCATTTTGCCCTCAAACCCTCTATCTCCTCAGTGAGACTAAGCAGTCTCATAGCTGTCAAGCAATCTCTTGTTTTTCTTACACAGAGGGAAAGCATTGGTCAATGCCATGAATTAATTCTGTATTACTGTTAATTCTGCTAAAACAGTAACAATTTCCACCTAAAAATGTCTCCATTATTCATTTTGTGATCCAGTTCTGACTGACACAACTTTTCAAATGAATTTGTCTCAAGAGAAAATAACTCCAAGTGCAAATATGCAAAAAGTATTTAAGGAGAATCCAATAGTTTTGAGAGCACTTCCCTGATAGAAGCTTAATGGTATAAGGTCAACAAGGAAGGAACAGGAGCAGTAATAAATTGTTTAGAAAAAAAGACCTATCAGAATGACGACTTTTTTTCCCTCAGCATCAAAGACATCTTCACATAATGTGTAATTGATAAGTGATAATACATGACCTCAAACTTTCACTGCTTCAGAAATCATTTTGTCACTAAAGTACATCAGAGATCTGGAACATTTGCTAAATAAGATTTTATATTTTATTGGTCTCCAGGAATGGAGAAAAATCAAACTGAAATTTGCATCAGGAGACTAGTGCCCTTTTGTGAGAAAGGTTTCTCAGAAAACTTTTTAGATTTTTGGCATGCTTTTTGACTTTAAAAATGCTCCGTTTAGCCACTGTAAAATTTTGACTTGCTTTTGGCTTTTGCTCTTTTAATTTCAGGCATTACTTTTGTTACAGCTGTGGTTAACTAACTGCAGTGAGCCACACTGGTGGTGTGTGATACAGAATTACTCCCAGGTACCATATTTTTTATTGACATTTGAAGGATCTGGGGTGTGCAGTCAGCTCTAATTGAAGTATGTTGAAAGTGAGTGACATAAAAAGAGGGATTTTTCTAATGGACAATATACCTGGCCACTGTATGCACTATAACAGAAAGCAGTGTATGATTATTGTCCTTGCGGAGCTGAATTAGAAAACTAGGCAGACTCATTTGCAATACATTGTGATGTCTTTCTTACATGGAGTTCTTCATGGCAATGTGCATAATAGCTTTCCAAGAGCTCAGAATACCTGACTGCATATGGGAGGTTGTTCAGGTGAAATCTGATCATAGTTTCATTTCATATTTTATTGAATAGATGTCCACATAGAAGACAACTGTAGTGAAAAAGGTTGGGAAAATCTAAATGTTGTCATCCAGGTCTATAAAAACATCTAGAGAGAAGTTTCCATGCTCAGAGAATTCAGGAATTTCCAGCACTTTTATGAAGGTATCAGCAGATTCTAGTTGAGAAATTAAAACAAATACCTTTGAAGTAATAGCAGAAATTAGTTCTGTGCTGCAGCTTTTAGAAAGGCGTTGGCCTAGCCACTCAGCTGCTGTCAAAAAAAGTAATTGAAGTTATACTAAATTGCATTGAATGACTGTAATTTTATTGGTTTTTCATAATTTATTGTCTGTGTTATTGATTGTTGATATAAATGTGATTTTTTTGAGAGTTGTTTTGACATCTCTCAATACATTGTTTAACATAGCATGCTGGCACAGCTTGGCTGGGCAGCCTCCCAACAATACGTCATTCTCAGAAAATGACAGAGAAAATGTTAATTGTATTGAAAGACAGGGTTTTTAAAATACATTTATTGAAAGTAATGTCATTGGAAAATAGTGAGTAGTTGTCAAACAGAGATTACAAATCCTGTACAACAAGAAAAAAAATCTTCTGAATCTCAAAAAATAATGAAGGAAAGAAATAGCACCTAAAGAGAGAGGGAAGGGGAGTTTTGGAAAGAGAGAGCTGTATAAAGGGGCTATTACTGCAGCCACACTCTTAGAGAAATAAGCTGTAGCATGTACAAGAGGAATGATGAAAATGTTACATATTGTGTTAGCTTGCAGAAGCTTCTCTATTGCCCCTGTTTACTTCTATATCTGCATTAAATATAGGAGTATCTTGACAGATACTCTAGATTAGAATTTTCTAAAAATACATCTGAAGCCCTAAAGGAGATGTCTGACAGCTTTTGGCATGTATAAAAACAACTGAGATTTTAAGTCCTGATGTATTTGTGTTGTGTAAGCATGCTTACCATTGGCTGGTAGTGCAGACAGCTACTTAAACCTGTCATTAACTGCCTTGATGAATTTACTGGAGAACTATAAACCCACTTCTGGCCTTTACTAAGTTCCTGCCTTGCAATCAGTTCACCGATTACTGTTATACCATGATTGCCAATAAATATAGCACTTTTAAGGTCTTAAATAGAAAGGCAGTTATTTCTTTCCAGATATTTGGACTTTATCAAGCTAAAATAATACTTTCACAAGAGCCAACATATGAGAAAGTCAAACTGTTTTGCTCTCAGTATCAGTTTTATGGATGATGTACAATGTATGACTAAAGGGAAGATACAAAATGAGGCATAAGTATTTTGTTAATACTTCAAAAACTGCAATTCAGTTTCATACACATACAACATACATAAAAAGCTAGAAATACATGAAATTAATGAAAACATCCTTTCTCAATCTGGAAATTCACAGTGTTTATGAAAACTATCCTAGTCTGAGCAACTGTTTTCCACTCCTTTACATTTTCTAGAAAAAGCACTCTTCTGACATGTTTACTCCTTTAATTTTTTGATTGATTGTTTTTTTTTTTTTTACAAAAACACATTGCACCTGTAGAAGATTTCTCAAGATTAGTGAATATTAGAAGTCTGTTTTGTATTGTGTGGTAATTGTGACTGATATAGGATTGATAATAGGCAAAAAGTTAGGGCATTCCTCACAAACTCAATATGAAGAATTTCTGGTCTCTTGAATCTTAACACTCTTGCAAGAAAAATGGCTTATGATAGGAGTTCTTCTGCTTTTTAATCAGGATGTAAATATATTGGACTATTTATTGTGCAGGAATTGAGAAATGTCATGCATTTTGTTTCATTGCTTTTTATTGATAACAAAGTGGTGTCCAGACTAAATATATTTTAACAAATAAAGTTGACTATATTGAATATCATGTAACTTTGCAAAAAATACAAGGTTACACCTTATTAAGGTGCTTAATGATAATACAAATCTAAATATATGCATTAGGAGCAACTAACTAATTATGTTTTCATATAAATTACTATATAGCAAAACATACACTATTACATCATTGTAGGTAAAAATGTGGTTATAGTACTTTCTGGTATTTCAAATTTTTACTTTTTGCTAAGGCATATTTCCATAAAAAGTAAATTTTTTTATGCTAATGGTCATATATACAAAAATTATACCTCAGTTAGCAACAGAAGTGTTCATCCACACCAGTGCTATTGTCACCTGGAAAAGATATTGCTTCCTCCAAGAAATCAAATAACGTACTTAATCCTATGAAATGAAAACATAACACAGTCTAAATTATGGATCTGTTTAGAGACTGGGATATCAATTTCTATTCCATCATATTTATTGCAAGAGCAGCAAGAAATATTTATGAAGGCACCACATACACTGATCAAAATCTGTGTGGATCTGACTGCCATTAATTACAACTGAAATGTTATACTGTTGCGCACCCTAACTTTGCATCTCCTGCTTTCCTCTTTTTTTTATTGTCATGTTGACTGCTTTCTTTTGTCTCTCAAACAAAGAATGATATTCAAAAGCATGACTATGATCTAACCGATTGAAAGCCTATCTAGCCTTTACCTTGACTCCAACAATATCCAGTAGCAAACATTGTATTTATTTCTGCTTCCAAGAATCTATGGTTCCCATATATTTGGAGCCAGAGGTGGTTTGTGTTTAAGACTCCCAGTGGATTTTCTCTCTGATTAAGCTATCTAATCACCTTCTGGATCCATGTAAACTTTTCCCATCTATTATTTCCCCAAACAAGGAATTTCACAACTGAATTCTTTCTCAGAAAAAAAAAATAATTTTTTTTTTTGTCCCTGACATGATTATTTAACTTGATGTCTCCTGTTTGAAATATAAGGCATGTAATTTGCTTTGTCACCTCTAGACTGTTCCTTATCACAGTATAACAAAACAAACTTCATGAAAGAAATGTGAACATGACAGAATGAACTTTCCACTGCCCTTTGATGGGGAAATAGCAACCAGGTGTCTTCCCTCACTTGGGTTATCGAAAAAGCATGATTTACCCAAAAGCTAGTATTTAATACCCACTACAGTTAAATGTTTACTAAATTAACTTGTTCTGCGTGTCTTTTTTTTTTTTTGCCTAAAGAATTTTCATATTTTTGCGCATGACTTTTGATAGAACAACACCTACTATGCAGACATGTCTGGAAAGAAAAACATCACAGAACATTTACAAAAATATGCAAGAATTCCCAAAGTTTTCCTAATTTAGGAACAAGTAATTATCATTTGAAAATTTGGAGATAAACTGATTTGTTTGTCATTCATTATTCCTAACTGACCACTATTCCTTTTTCCAAACTTTTTTGTGAGTCAGAAAACAGAAACAACAGGACTCAGGTTCTAAGCTAAGCAATAGGAATAATAAAACCCTAAAAGCAAATAATAAAAATTTTATTAAAGAAAAACTTTCCCAGTGAAACAATGCAGTGGGCATGATAGAATGCTCAAAGATCTGACTTATTAATCAGAGCAATCACTACTTTGTGAACAAAAAAAAATAAAATAATAAATTACTATCAGTTTGATTTTTTTTCTGTTTGTTTATTGTGTTTTGTTTGTTTGTAGTTTTTAGTTTGGTTTTGGTTTTTAGTTTGTTTCTTTTTCAAAATTTTCTGTTGAGTTTCTTTTTTTTACTTTCTTCTGATTCCCATTTGCTTAAAATGTGCTTGACACTTATCATCTCTTTTAACACATCTAAATGGTATTTTTTTCTTCAAGGGCCTGTGTATATTATTGTACTTCTGAACCACCAATGTCTTTTTCCTTTCTGGAAAATAGATGGGAGGTTTGTTTTTTTTTTTACCTAAACATAAAGCTCTATTGTTTAACAAATCCAGTAGAATGTAACTTACAAGAGGTTGAACATGGGAAATCACCTGTCATAACTTCATTGCCACTAGACCCCAGAGAATGAATGTCTTAAAGTCAATAACAGTGTTCTAATTAAAAGCATGAAGCACCATCATGAGAGTATGTGGGGAAACCTTTATAAAGAACCTTCAAGTTCACTGGTGTGATCCTGATATGGCTAATTGCACTGTGACTTGCCTTTATGTGCTTATGTAAATAGCACTGGCTTCTGCAGCAGAGCTCCCAGGCTGCCTCTGTCAGGAGGAGAGTCCTTTCCCCAAGGGCTTTCTCTTTGTGAAACACCAGCTGGTGGGAGTTTTGCATTGTTGGCCCTTATCGCCAGTGGCAAAGAGGGGGAAAAATTAATGAGGAAAAACTGCCTGATTTTATCTGTTGTATTTTAATAGAACCTTGTTCCTTGTGCCCTCCTTTCTCCAAACTGACGCTTTAGGGGCCTACAGCAGACTCCATTTATCTTTTATTAGTACACATAAAGATAAGGTTCTAGCTCTGAGTATTTCTGCAGTGTGTAGTGCTCTATTCACTGGGACTCTGCAAATGTGTTCAAACATTGCTATTTGAGCTTTTCCCTCTTCTGAAATCCCGGCACTCAATCCAATTGCTTTCTGTTTTCTGCTACTTAAAATGCAAAGAAAAAACTGATAAAGAGAAAACATTTAAATTCAGGAACTTCCTCCACTTCAGAAGCACGTGAGCAAATGCTAATATGGCATGAAATGTACACTTGTGAAATGTTAAGATTACTGTTAATAAGCTCGTCAAGAAAATGTAATTACCCTGGTTATTGTGAAATTTAAAAAAACCCTAAATTTGATCCTTTGCAAAAATACATCTATTTCTTACCATTTCTGTAGTAGCCAGTTATAGGAAAAAAAAAAAAAAAAGAAGCTGCTAAGAAAGGAATTAAGTATATATTTCTTGTTTTCAAAGTCTCATTCATTATATTTCTGCTATAGTGTTCTTCATGCACTTCAGACCCAAAGTGGCAAAACCATGTTATACAGCTGGCAATGTGGAATTCCTCTTTACAGGGCTTTTAGTCCTGTTACAGCAACACCTGTGTTGTTTAATTCATTGTATGAAAGAGAAATTACCCAAATGCACAAGGCTGTGATTTCTAAAAGTTAATTTATATAAAACTATTTTATTAAATCTAGTGATGAAAATAAGAATGAAAGCACGATGGTTGCACATTAAAGCTCTCCTGTTCATGCATTGGAAGAATGACAATACCAGTACTTTGTAGACATAACAAATAAATAAGAAAGTACGATGTGAAAATTATTGTTACTTTTTCTACTATATCTTTTTTCTTTTTTTTCTGTCCAGATGTCTTCTGCATACTGTGTTGTGCACAGGGATTTACATTATCATATTCTGTAGAACTGTTTATTGAAGCAGAGAAGAATCTGGCTGTTGACATGTCATTGTTTTCACACTTTTCCCTGGTCTCTTTAAACCTTCTTTAGAACTAACCTCTACAAAGTCATTTTACTAGGAAAAGAGAAAGGGTAGCAAAATTAATTCCTGGTGAAAAGAGCCAAGTATTTGCATGAGGTAAACTGGCAACACTTCATCAAAATGGCATTATGCCAGCTGCACCATTTCAGTGATTGAACTAGGAATAATAGTTCCACAATATCAACCTGCATATATTTGCTACAGAAATATTTGCATTTACTACTCTAATTATTCAGTGACAGATTTTAAATGGTTTGTCAAAAGGAGGAAACTGTGTATGCAGTTTGTTCTCAATTTGAATGAGGAGCCTTGGAAAGATTTGTGAAGATAATGGTATCCATGATCCACATGGTAACAATGATTGTATGATGATTTTTCTTTTTCAGTTATTTGATGTTCAGCTTTGCTGTATTTATAGCCAGGATCTACAGCCTTTGAGACTCAGATATCACCTTACTTTAATATGACTAAGCAGAGAAGTGCTACAATAAGTCTCAGTGTAACACTGACATCGTACTTCTCCCTAAATGATTTCCTTTTGCAGTTCAGCTGGACTTTTTCAACTTTCCACAATGTTCATGTTTAAGTAATAAAATGAAATACATAAACCAGACCTTTTTTTCATCTATAATGGACAGTTTCCCCAGTAAGATTTTTTTTTTTGGAGCATTGCATGTAAAAAACAATGAATCAGAATAAAAAATTTTGATTTGCTATTGTTTTGTTTAATAGATAAATAAGTCTGCAACAACCTCTCCAAGTGAACTGCAAAACCTGTAGTCACTTTTCTTTCTTTAGCAATTCAGTAGCTGATGACCAGACAAACACGTTAGTTAATTATGCCTTATCCTGTACTTGGAAAAACAAAATATGATATTTTTAAGGGTTTTCAAAAAAGTGTGTATTTGTTTCTTCAGGCACTTTAGCATTCTTAGTGACACTTTCTTAAAAATAGATCATGAAACTGGAGACAAATAAAAACAAACATTATGTCACTCTTATTTGCTTTCTAGGTTTTCGCTCTTTAAAGTTAATGTTTTCTACCTTAGCTTCACAACCACAAGATTTACTTTATAAATAAGTACTCCAGTGCTTGAATAACACACACTGGCCCTTTGATCAATGCCAATTAATAAGGGATTTAAACTCTTCAGCATTGCTGGTACCTATTTTATTCAGAAAAGGCATAAGAACACAAGACTATTTCTCTTCCCATTCAAGCAGAGAATGTAATATGGTAATGGTGGGGTTTTTTGGTGATTTTACACTGACTTCAAGGAAACCCTAAAGGATTAACTGGTTATGAAGTCTGTCAGGAAAATTACTTTCCAGGTTTTTGTTGGGTTTGTTTTTGCTTTTTTTTTTTTTAAATAATTACACTTTAAGGTATGTTTCTGCAAATTGGTAGTCCTCATTGTGTAACAATAATGGGTATTATAGGGATTTCTTATATGTAGTGAAAAATTGCACATTGCACCTCATGAAACCACGTTTTAAGTATAGGAAGATCGGCAATAAGATTGTCAGCAGTGATTTTTTTCCTCACCAGTAACAGAACAGAGGCACTAAGAACACCACAACAGTCAAGAATTGGATGCCACAAAAGCAGAAGGAATTTTTTTTTTTCTATCAGCTTAGAGTCTTTTCATTTTATTTAGATATTAACATGTTCAAAAAATGAAAATGAAGAACTAAATATAAAAAGATAGCTCACTGGCCTCCTAAAATTGAAACACCATATGATTAGTAAAAAGTCCATTCAGACCCAAATTGTTGATATAAAAATAAACTTATTAGGGCCCAAATAGTGATATGCACTTTCAAAGAATTCAAACAAATGTGTTTTCTTGAATTTTTCTTTTTGTATTTCCTTTCTGTTGTGGGACTTATGAAAGGAAAAATACAGTAAAATATTGGATAACTTATGGGAGAGACAAATAATAAAAGATTTCTTCATGATAGTGGGTGATGAAAGTGTATACATCACAAAATTTCTAATTTAGTCATTTGTTTCATAATAGAAAGCAATAATCCTGCCATTGGATGAAAACCAAAGTTGAAGTGTTTATTGATTTAGGCTCCTGAGCCAAAGGTCTTGAAATTTATTAGCCTCAGTCTTAGTTAGCAGCAATCCTGAATTAGAAAGAATAACCCCCTTGTCACTATTTCTGTAGTGACATTTTAAATGAAAGTCACGTTCCATGAAGTATGAGGGCAAAAGTTGAAAAATTATGCATATTATTAATGACTTTAAAGTGAACTGTTTAAAACATATATTTAAATAACCCTGACTTCCTTTTCTGTTATTTACACTGTTCATCTTTCTCTAGTCTGACCTCAGAGTCTTCTGACTATCTTCAACAAGTTGTTGATAATTATATATACTTGCATGCCTAGGTTTAGCTGGAAAGACCTGGCTTTTGTCCCTTACATTTGAAATCTGCATACAGATATTCATAGTCAGCTCATAGCAAATTATAGAAAAGGATGAGAGATATCTTGTTGTAAATCCATAATGATACAGTGTCCCAGCACACTAATAGGATCAGATATACCATAGCATTATAACTTGGGTAATTGTCTGACATACTGGCCTCATAGGTAGAAATGTGTGATACAGACTTTTAACTATCAATCATTAAAACCAAAAATTGTCACTCTCCTGAAAAGAAGGACTAATTTAATAGAAATTAATTTTGAAAGCCTGTGAATGTCTTCTGGAAATAGTTTTCTTGACTTCAAAATTCCTTCTAGTTCATATAGTAAATTGAGCTGTGGCAACTACTGTTACTGATATCACTTCTCCTATCATAGATATGTAGGGATTGTGCTCTCGGTCCTTTGTGCAGTCAGAATTGAAACAACTTATTTTCCTTGTATGTTTTTAAGGACATGTCAGGTGATAGTATTGGAGGGGAGATGAGCAGGAAGGAGGCTGTAGCCTGACAATATGTACTAAAATTAGCTCTGTACTGAGTGATAGCACAGGAGAGAACTCAATATTAGTTGTGCCACACTGTTTTTTCACAAACAAATCTTAGATTGAATGTACCCATCATGCACAGATATGATTTTAGCTTAAAAGCTTTCTACTTTGCAAAAACCGCATTTTCACACTACCCACTTACAAATTTACTGGTTTGAACCATAAGTGTAACGTCTGAGTCACCAACACTGAAGTATTTCTCTTCCCAAATCTGTGGAATACTAGGTCTAAATTCACAAAAATACTTAAATTTTTCAAACTGAAAATCCAAACTCTGGGAGATTAAGAACCTAAATTCAGAGACTATGACCCTCAAAAACATATCTTTTGGCCTTCTATGATGGAATAATTAGATCAGTGAACAAGGGAAGAGCTATGAATGTCATCTATCTGGGCTTCTGTAATATCTTTGACATGCTCTCCCACAACATCTTTTTCTTTAAATTGTGGAGAGATGTATTTGATACGTAGATGGTTTGGTGGATAAGGAAATTGTTGGACAGTCTCTTCCAGAGGGTAGTGGCAAGCAAGAATTATTATTAACATTCTTGTTTATTATACTCATATACTCACCTCAGATAACACTTCTCATTTATATTTGCTCTTGGCCAAATATCAAGATAGCTCCCTGTGCAGCAAGCTGGTTTTCTGGATCTGGTAATTAAGCATCTGTCTCTCCCTGTGGGAACAGCTGTATGGATTCCATCACATGTCAAGATTCTTGTAAGTTATGGATGGCAACAACATACCTAGAACTCATTTGTAGATATAGCCCTAAGGCACTTGCTCAAAGTCATGCCAAATTTGTAGCAGAGCAAGAAATCTGACCCATATTGCTATGCCCAAAATACTCTATTCGTGAATAGTCAGTCCTCTTGTCCTCCTACTAAACTTATTCCCAAACAAGTGGCAAGATGAAACAAAATTGTACAATGCTCTTAGGCATGTGGTGTGATTCTCGGGATGTCCTGCACAGGACAAGGAGTTAGATTCAATGATTCTGATGGGTCCCTTCCAACTCAGCATATTCTATGGCTCTGCGATAAAATCCTAAGGCTATTTTTCTCACAACTTAAAAAAAAAATAGGGGTTATGATGGTAGAGGGCATTTACATGTTCAGGCATAGAACCTCAATGTGTGCCATTTTCATCTCTAGTAACTTAAATACTCCACACAAAAAATAATCCACATTTGAAAGATTTCAATGCCTATGGAAAATCTAGACAGCAAGAATAAGTTCCCTGGCAACTCTGACAAACCTGTAGCTTTGCTTTTGTTCTCAATATGGCCATCTACCTCAATCGTCCATCTATAAAGTGAAGCTGAATAAAGTAAGCTGTAGAAATAGTCAGTTCTTTGATTTAATAAAGTATTGGTTGGCTTTTAATTCATTTCAATACCTTAAAATAGGAATCCTCTTTTCCTTCTATGTCACAGTACTCAGAACTTTCCAGTGACTAGCACACTCAAAAACTAAAGGAACATTTGGACTTCTATAATTGAAATTTTAAAAGTCATTTAAATTATGGAATTCAGAAGGTATAGTTTTGGGGGTGAAATGGCATTTTTTTGATCAGTGAGCATACTAGTGATGCTGCACTGGTAGTTTATTTTTGCCCAGGGATAAAAGCTCTTGAGTGGTGTGAAATTTTGGCTGTTTTGTTAACCCATGATTTTAGGTTCAGGGACTATTGGCAGGAAGCCCAGACACTTTAGACTGCTGCTGGAAGGCCCCATCAAATGCATCTCCTATTTATTTTCTTTGTCTTATAGACAGTTTTGTTACAGAAAAGAAATAACATCATTTACGAGATCTTTGCTACTCAGAGGCTTTGATTTTATTTTCCCTAATATTGAAAAAAGTAGAGAGTGGTGGATTTTATTTGGGCTTTGCTGAAGTAAAAAGGGAAACGCTTTGTGCTGAGGATGTGTGGATTGTTGAATTATCAAATAATAACATTCCAGGCAACTGAAATATTACAAAGTCAAATATTGGAGCT
This sequence comes from Corvus brachyrhynchos, assembly GCF_000691975.1. Classification (NCBI taxonomy): domain Eukaryota; kingdom Metazoa; phylum Chordata; class Aves; order Passeriformes; family Corvidae; genus Corvus; species Corvus brachyrhynchos. The sequence continues at coordinate 8,453,382 of NW_008246057.1, read as the reverse complement.
GTTGATTTGTCTCCATTTTTATCGGTTTTCTCTAAGTATTTTTATTTCTGTCAGGAAAAATTTTTTACTAACTGTAATTCAAAGAATAACTGTAGTTTGGAGGCACTACAACAGAGATGGTGGACAAGTCCAGTGCTGTACAATACTCATTTTAGCTTTTGGCAAAATATCAGCTGTATTAACATTAACGAAAATCTTGCCTACTGATTTACTTTTTGAGGGTTTTACCTTGCAAACTTCAGCTGTTTATGTGAAGAACTCCAAGAAGTATTTCCATCAATTGTTCTCAGAACAAGGTGAGAATCACAGGAGTGATTCACAGGAGTGAATGTTGCCTATACCTGTAACTTCCCAAAGAGTGAGTTAGTCCACTTTGCATAGATCAGTGATACAACCTTAATATCTTTTCTAATTTTTCTTCCACAGTAAACTTCAAAGGAGTGAAAGTAATTATATAATACAGAGAAGTCATAGTACTTCTACAATTTACCAACTGAATTATACAGAAGTACTCCATTAAATTTACCTAAATCTTGAAGTGAAGCCTATGCATCTGGCAGTGGGTTTAGAAAAGAGACTTGTTTAAAATGCCTTATACCATCCCTGCATATATAGACATGATCTTTTATCTATAGATGTGATCTATTTTTTTCTGGTTTTGCTGCCTTAACAAGCTGTTTTGCTCTGGTTTTGTGTGTATTTGTCAGTTCTAGATTAAAAAAAAAAAAACAAAACACAAACATATTTTAATGCTTGTGATGAATGTGTTTTTGTATAGGTGCATGATGGCGGGAATTTAATTCGCACTTGGTTATCTTGGAAAAGTACTGTGTTAAGAACTTGTTTGTAATTCCTTGGAGCACGCTTTTTACATGTAATGTTTATGAAATCTTTATAGAATGCATGATTAAGCACCTTCCACAATCCTGCTTTCATCTTAGTTTCATGAATGAATGCATGTGTCATCAGTAAAATATCTATTCATCCACTACTGGGATTTCAGATTTTCTGCCATTTAATATGAGATGGGATTTCTCCCCTCACAATATAAACTGTGTTCCCAAGGGTACTTTTGCCTTGAGGATATAAGAAGCTCCTGCCAGGATCTTTCAGTTATAAGTGCAGTGTCATTTGGACCATATTTCTCAAAAGTGGGTTAGAGGAAAATCTCTCCAAACTTTTCATAACTATTAGAGTTTAACTACCATTATGTTTGCTCTTAAAAATTAGCTCTATACAGCAACAGAAGGCACAGGACTCTATAACACATGGTCATAAATTTGCATGTTGCTATGAAATAAAGAAATTATTTTATGAACGAAAAAATCACAATCCTTTTTAAACAATATCTAAACTGAGAGAAAAGACTGTGTTTTTCACCATATTGGATTAAGCACAGAATTTCCAGCTGGTCAAAGCAGGTGACTGTCCCACTATACTCACCGGTGTGACCTTAACTCGAGTAAATGCAGTCTTGGATGTCACAATATATGAGAGTGTCCAGAGGACTACAAATATGGTGAAAGACCTTGCGCAGAAGCCATACAAGGAGTGGCTGAGGTCACTTGGTCAGTTTAGCCTGGAGAAGAGGAGCCTGAAGGGAGACCTCATCACAGTCTACAACTTCCTCTCAAGGGGAAGGGAAGGGGCACATGTTGATCTCTTCTCTGTGGTGACCAGTGACAGGACCCAAGGGAATATCCTAGAGTTGTGTCGGGGAGGTTGAAGTTGGATATCAAGAAGAGGTTTTTCACCCAGAGGGTGGCTGGGCACTGGAACAGGCTCACCAGGGAAGTGGTCACAGCCCCAAGCCTGACAAGAGTTCAAGAAGTGTTTGGACAATACTCTCAGGCAAATGATGTGATTCCTGGGGGGGGTCCTGTGCAGGGCCAGGAGATGGACTCTCATGATCCTTGTGGATCCATAATCTCCACACAGACTGAGGTTAACCTGAGCAGTCTGTGAGTTGCCAGATCCTCCTCTTCCCCTTTTTGCAGGGGATGCATTCTTTTCCTTTTTACATTCATTGGGAATGCTCCCCAGCTTTGTGATTATTCAAAGCTAATATAAATTCTTGGGCCTCTTTTCCCTCCAAGACAGTGTCCCACAGTACCTGACAAGCAAATCCTGGAAGAAGCCAAGAAGCCTAGGGCTATGATACTTGTCGTTCCCTTATTTCTCTCGGGATCCTAAACTCCACAAACTCGTGGCTGCTTTAGGTAAGGATACACTTAAACTCCACATCCCTGATCAATTACTCCTTCTTTATGAAAAACAAGTCCAGATGAGTATTTCTCCTAGTTAGACCACCAATCACCTGTATCATGAAATTGTTATCAATAAACTCTAGAAAACTCCTAGCTTGCTTTTGCCAGTATTATTGCCAGAAGATGTCAGGACAGTTAAATTTTCCAAAGTACCAGGCTTTGTGAACATGGAGTTTTCTCCAATTGCTTAGAAATGGCCATGTCTATTTTGTCTTCTTGTTTATTCAGTTCGTAGTCAGACTTCATGTCTTGATTTGTTCTCTTATTCTCATCCATAAGTTTTTATTCACTCATTACCCACTTCGAGACAAAACTTCCAGGTTCCTCTTTTTGTATGGAGTGCAAATGCTCCCGTCATCTCAATATCTAGGAGTAGATAGGGAAATTCCTTGTCAAGTTCAGGACACTGGGAGGAGTGCCAAAAGTTTCAAGATATTTTTAAATAAGTGCTTAATAATAGCTTGCTGATCTCAAGAAACTTCAGGTTTTGTCTGCTTCTCTTGTAAATGTTCTGCCACTCCATTTATGTTCTTACTGAGAAAACATTAGCCATGATTGTAATACCAGCCCAAATCACCTTCAGCACTGGATTGCTTTACTTTTTTTTAGTTACTGCAGAGTGACCCTCCAAAAAGTACTTTTTTTTTAAAGATTCTTATCAGCCTATACATTTCAGTACTCTAAATGCTCTATGACTAATAATGCATTAGTCTACCAAACTGGAATTAATTTATGGCATGTTGTGAAGACATTACTGTAAGTGAAGGATAAAAGTTTGTTCCTATAAGACATGGACAGTAACAGAATCACCAGCTTTTAGCAAAAATTCACACTATTTATAGTAAGACTAGGAAACACAATGCTCGTGTATTGCCCTTTCTTGGAGAAGAGAAGGCTGAGGTGTGACCTCATCACAGTCAACACCTTCCTCCTGTGTTAAGGCTGTTTTTATCATCTTTGGCCACAATACTGGAAGCTACTTGAATACAGAAACCCACTCTCAAGCGCCATCCTTAGCATTCAGAATAAACTCATTATCTTCATCTATTTTTTTTTTCCTGTCTCCTACTTTTCTCATGAATAATTTCTCATCATTAGTCATGATATCACCTCTTACTTTTTCCTTATGTTTATGACACATATTGGAGCAACATAAAACAATAAAACAGGTAAAGTTTTCCTATTTTAGTATTAACACTACTTTTAAAGTGCCTTGTTTGCAAAAGCCTATGAGAAATATTTGTTGGAATTCTTCCATCATGCAGATTTATGAATATTTGTACACACACAAACATATTCATATGGAAATCTCAAAAACTGATTTAAATTTCCTTCAGGTTGTCCTGTTGTTGTTTTATGTAGCTGTTTGTTTTTTTGTTTTTCTTTTTCAATTGTCTTTTAATCCAAGAAACAATATACCACAGTAGACATAGATTTTCCCAAACTCGCATATTTCTTACATAGTAATATGATGGTAACTTGCTAATTTTTCCTTCATAAATTAATGATTAAATGAGGGTGAAAATTAAAAACTAAGTAAAAAAAGCCCTGTGACAACACTGGAGCCAAACCTGGCACATCTTTATTCAGGCCCGTTGTTAAACACTGCATCCATGCCAAAGTGCTGTAGTTTGCCAATCTGTTTAAATAACAGTGATAGTGCTGAACAACATCAAGGTCCCATTGTCTTATTCACCTCTTTTCCTCATGTTCCTTTAATAACTGAACTGTTCAAAGATCACAGGCCACTGAAAAACAAGCACACATTAGCAGAAAGGGACATAACCTATGCCCAAATAATTCTAATTCAAACAATTTAAAACCTATCCCTGGGACTCTCATTGTAATTCTCAGAGAATGAAGAGCATAGCAATTGGCTCAGACTCATATCAAAGCAGGCAGATTAATTGGTACTGCTGTCCTGCCTATATTAGCAGTTGTGCTTCTCTGGCCCCATTTCCTAGGCATGTGAAATATAGATAGTTTAGAGGGACAATTTATAGAGAAAAACTAGCTCTTGGTAAATACAGCTAGTGTGAACAGACAACTTCTGCATTTCCTCTGGTAAGGTATTAGGATTGGCATGTGTCAATTGAGAATATGGCTGATATTGTCACCTCAGAACACTGGTTGAAAGAGAATAACCTTTGTGTGCTGTAGTATTAGGATATCAGTTGTATAGCAAATAGTTTACATTAGTGAAATATAACATTGCACTTAAAGAGAACACAAAGTCATATATGACAGATAAATTACTGCTCCAGGAAGTATATTAGATTTTTTTTCTATGAACTAAAGAGTTACAGATGGTAAAAGTGTAAAAGAGGGAGTTTGGTTTGATAAGACCATTATCTTAAGCCTTAACTGAAATATTTACATTGGGCTTCACTGTAGAAATGGAAATTTCTAAAATTGAACTTAACTTTATTGTCCTAAGGTTATCTTCTAAATTGTCAAGTGTAAAGTGTAGAAAAAAATTGTTAAATGAAGTATAAAATGTTACTATGACTACGTGGTATTCATTCAAAAGTTTCAAGAAACTCAGATATGATAGTATGGACTTAATGTATGAAGCATTACTTAATGTTGTCTCAGTGTCAAAAGGAGAGAAGAAAAAATTTATAATTAAATTTATAATTAAATTATTATTTTTTTTTTAAATTTCCTTTTAGAAGAATGTAGAAAACTGCAGACTTTGATCTCCATAATGTGACAATTAATCAGACAAGGAAAAATGTTAGGAGGCTCAGGTAAAGTATATATTAGGGAAGAGTGAGTGTGCCTTTTTTAGGGAGGATGGTCATGATTGCTATTACACAAGGAGCTTTTTCATTCTCTTCAATCCAGTGTAAAAGAGACATACAGCAGGTGTGATTTTTGGGCATGATTGTGTAATTCTGCTTAGGCTTCAGTTGCTATTCCCAGGCTTTCCACAAATCCTGTCTCATAACTGCTAGCCCTATACAGTTGTCTGGGCTCCCTCTGCCTGTCTAGGGCATCTCTAATGATCTTGGCTGCATTTATGTGGGTGCATCCAGCCTCTACTGCTCAGGAAAAGTTCAAGTATAATGAGACAGACATTCAATGTAAGGTGGGGAAAGCAGGGTAGCACAATCCATTCCCTTCAAAACTTTCTTTTGACTTATTGACACAATACACCACCCACATAATTTTCAAACTGAGCAATCTGGTGCAATTTAAGAGACATTTTTGAGGATTGATTAATGTCATTGTACCTGCCTGTATCCCCAGAATTGTTATGGTGACACAGAGTAAAGAAAGGATGATTGAGAAGAAAAGGAGCATGAAACCTTAGTTACAAATCCTGTGCATGTTATTTGGTCCGCTTGACGGCTAAGAAAATAAGTCTACGAACATTATTTTTGCGGATATGGAGACCGATAATCAAATAGCTGATTGCAAATCATTCTGTTTCAAAAGCTGTATTCATTCTAGCTTTAAAAGTTGGGGCATTAAAGCGCCATTTACACCATATTTTAGAAACAAAATTTGAACCATATAGTCATATGACAAAAAAGAGGAGGATATTTATGGACTCATAGCCCTTTAAATATTACACTATGTCACATCTCAGAAGTGTAAGACACACCACTGAATCATTTCACAGCAGCAGTGCTCCCATGAGCTTTCAGACAGATCTCCACACCTTAACACCGCTCTATTTCCTTGATGCAAATTGGTGAAACCAACTAGCTGGTACTAAATAACATTAAAATACAGGTATTTTTTTCTCAGAGAAACAAGGAGTTACTAATTGGTTATTCTAGAAACAGTCAGGTTTTGAGCATATATACATACCCATGTGTTAGTGGCAGCAATTAACTACACTTTTCCTTTTTACTTGGTCAGAGATGAGGAAATTAAACCCAAGGGAGACCAAGGACTTTATTCTCCAGTTGTATATGTCATATTTTAATTTTCAACTCTGCAAGGTTAAAGAGGTTTCTGATAGTGTTTTAAATTAATTTTTCATTATATTGCTTTTGTTTATATGAATACAAAAGAGACAGCCCTCAGCATCCTTGTGTTTTTTCTCTCCCTTCTGCTGTTCTATTTTCTTTTTATTTTCCTTTTTTTTTAAGTAATGTGTAGAACTTAAAAGGAGCTTGTGAAAATTTTACTTTTTTCTTACTATGGCAAGTTTGGTGGAATGAAAGCAACCCTGTATGCAAATTAATGGAAAAATTTGGGGGGATCATTTCTTCAGGTATGGACTCTCTGACCTCAGGAACCTGACAGGTATAGCTGCAGCATTATTAGCAGTCAGTTGGGCCTCCAGGTGGAATTAAAGAGGCAGGAATGGCCACACATTTCAATCTGTACAGTTAACCTACTTAGATTAGAATCTATTATTTATGGTGATTATCAGCCACTGCAGCTCTTGTAAATGGCAGTAAGTCAGTGCTTTGATAATGATTAAGGTATTCATTATAGGATAAAAATGGAGGTTAGCTTCACTTCTGTGTTTTGAAACAGAATTGAACATAAGGAATTACAAGACTGAAGAAATTATTGCCAGAAAGAACCAACATAAATTTTTTTTCATCTTCTTTATTCTGAAGCTGTTTTCACAGCTCTCTATATTCATGGTAGCAGTAAAACTAAAAGGTCCCTAATGCCTTCTTTTAAGGAGTTCATTAGAAAGCCGTTAGTGAAGTTTTGTGTATTTTTATTACTACTGCACTCTGGAATGAGACACACAATACCTACAGGAGTCTGAAAATGGGAGGAAATCATGCATGCAAAGCATATAAACTTTGTACAGTTTTCTGTCTTTTTTATTGCACTGCATGATAAAACCCCTTGTTGTTTGAGCATATACACTACTTTATTCTGTAATAATGCAACTTAAATGTCATAGATATCTTACAAAGCTTACATTTATAATATTTATTAGACAGTGATATGCTAAATGACTCTTAGGGGATTTAGATATTGCTGAATATTGGAAAAACCATAGGCAGGACTAGCAGATTTCCTGCTATTTACCTACTGAACTAAATCAGCCTGTAGATATACCATATTTAGCAATTGAAAAGAAGAGGGGGAAATGTTTGCTTTTTACTGCATAAAATGTCTGAGTCACAAGTTTTCTTAACATTGTTAAAAACCTACCAAATTTTAATGGGATTCATTTTAGCCAGTGACAGTGTCCATTTATCATAAGATCTAGCCATCAAAACATACTCCAGCGTGTACATCAGAGAAGTATCAAAACCTACCAGTCCAGTAAAAGTACACAACATTATTATATATTAATGTCATGAAAGAATAGGAAAAGTAAGAAAAACTTGTATCATGTATACGTTTCATTCTTTCTTTATTCTCTGCTATAACAATTGCAGTGGTTTGAGAGCCAAATGTTTTAATTTGGACAAAATTGTGAGTGTGAGAATCACAGCTCAGTTTATTCCATATGCAAAAAATTATTTATCTCTCCCCTCCCAAGCACCAACATCCTAAACATCCCTCCTAGATTTCTAATGGCATGGAACTGTGGAAAATACATGCCAACTACTTGCTTTTCTTCACAAACCTACAGGAATGGACTGAAGGCTGAGTAGAGAAGAATGGAGAATGGACAAAATCTCCACAGGATTGCCTTGCACATAACTTTGGGAAGATGAAACTGGTATTGGTCAAGTTCCTCTGCCAGGACCAAATTATTGAAATTTTGAAAAACTGTTCCTTTCATTGGATGTAAGATGGTCTCATCCATATGTGTTTTGTATCAATGTCCTCTAAAGATTGGAAGCAGGCCTTTATTTTTATATATGGATATGACACATATTCCATGTAAAGGCAAGAACTTACTGATTGTATAATCACCTATTAAAAAAAAAAAGTAATTCAGGAAATAGCTTCAAAATTAATCCAAATATATATTATTTTTATTTGTTTTCCAGAATTTCAAGCATTATTTTGGATAAAATTCCTGCCTTAACCCCAGTGTAAAATTAAGAAAATATGATAACAACATATTTTGTAGCAGATGGCTTTAGGACTGTGCTACAATTTAAAGAAAGGGAAGAGGAAAAGAGATAACTTGGTAGATTTCTTAATTTGAAAGTGTAGACAGAAAATGTAGGTAGAAAATATAGAGGAAGGGAGGATAAAAATATCATCCTCCAAATGTTTAAATAAGCATTAAAATCTTTTTGTACAGGTCAGACTTTCCAATATGTTTGTAATATTTTTCAAGTTGATGTTGTGGTTGTGTTTTCCAGTACTGCTATGTGGCTTCTAAATGAATTTTTTTAGAGATTCTGATTTGCCATTACCAGAAAGTGTTGATTCACTGTCCTGAAGCATCAGACTCTGAAAATTACTAAAATAAATAAGTTGGCATGATGAATGAGGTTAGACAAGCATTAATGATATCCTTAAATTTAAATGCTGTTCCCAGCAAACTTTGTGTAGTCCTAAGTCACCTTTCATTTTAAATGGAGTTGCTATCATTACTTTTTCAAAAAGATAATATTGGAGAAAGACAACCTCAAAAAGCAACCCATCACTGGCACTCCTAGTTAATATCATCATGGGTAGGTTTCCTTATGCTTTCTCTTTTCAGAACTTAAAAGGATTCTTATTTGATTCATTAATCAGGCATTTGATTTCAATCTTTCACTTTTTCACAGTTAGATTAAAAAATTGGTTATTTGATACTGAAAAGTATTCTATAAAGCATCTAACACCTTATATGTAATAAACAGAAGGGATGGGAATGGTCTACTGTTTTTCTTTCCCAAAACTTTCTATTGCATTACATTCTTTTCATTTTATTTCCCTGTGGAGTCTGGTAGGCCTGCTGGACAAGGAACGAAAGGAGTCCTATGGTGGGACAAGTCCTAGGTTCCTTTCCAGCTTATGGTGACTGAAAAGCTTCCCCCAGAATGCTCTGTTCTGTTATGTTAATGGACCCCAGTTCTGCGCCCCTGGTTGGCTCCGTTGGCTGCTAGAACCCTTGTCACCCGATATACCCTCAGAGTTTCTTGATTAGTTCCCTTACCCTGGACCCCCCATTGCTCTGCCCCGGGACTTCTCTGCAATCTTGCACGAGTGCGGATGCATTAAATCTCTCCTGTAGAACCCTACGTGAAGACTCTTCCTGCTCATTCACCATCGGACTGTTTTAGCTGGCTATCTGGTCTGTGTGTGCAAGTGTGCAAGTATGCTGGTTGCAGTGAGAGGCTTCCTTGGAGGCGCTTTTGGGAAGGTCGTGGCATGTTACCATCTAAGAGCACTGTGACACTTCCCCAAGCCTTCTCTTTGCCAGTCTGTATAGTCACAGCTCTCTCAGCTTCTCCATGTAGCTCAGATCCTCCAGTCCCTTAATCATCTTGATGGCCCTTCGGAACTTGTTCCAGTCTGTCCATGTCTCTCTTGTATGTGTGAGTTCATCACTGGACACAGTGTCTCAGATGTATCTCAAAAGCACTGAGTCAAGGAAAGGAATCACCTCCCTTGACATGTTGGCAAGGCTCTGCCTAATGGAGCTCAGGAGGATGG
>NW_008246057.1:8421821-8443566 GCF_000691975.1 Corvus brachyrhynchos | reverse complement strand
AATTCACCCAGGCACCCTCCCATTCTGTTGCTTCTTTTCCCTGTATCCCCTTTTTCCTCTGTTGCCCTTCCACTTCAGCACTTCTGCTTTTGTATTTCTATGGAACCCCCAATGCAAAGAAAAGTAGACAAAGTATATTTTTCTGTTGATTTTGGCTCAAGCATTTTATTTAGGAACCACACAGTGTTACCTAATCAGTTTTCTCTTCCCCCTGCCCTGTCTGGTCTGGAACCTGGAAAGAGGCCCACATGGAGCTGTGTATGACAACCCAACGCAATGCCTACAGAAGAGGAGTTCTATGCCAAGCTCAGTCTGCCTCACATTCAAGTTTAAGGACATTGGAGTTATTACACTTTTACATTTACGCCAAAATGAATCAGTCAATTAGTCACATTTTGTTCAGAGTGAAATTCAAGTAAATCTTCACTGAACTCTCCAGAATAATGTTGTATTGCAACTGCCAGTATGCAGTGTTCATGAGTCATGTTACAAATATTATAAAATAAGCTAAAAATTATGATTTTTTAATATAGTACATGGAGAGATTTATTTAGTTTGCTATTTTTTGTTTTCTCCACTACTTCTCAACCTTCATTTTCATGTTTTCTTAAATTTATCTCTGACTACTAAACTCAGACTATTTTTATTTTAAAATTATAGTCTCCATTATATTCAAGTAGCTGCGGTGTCCAGTCTTTCAAAAGGACTCTGACTATCATGAGGTTTGGCAATTTTGCCACAAGGATTTATTCCTATGAATACTCTGACAGGCTGAAAGCAAAGCATGAAACCAGTACTTATTAAATCTCTAGTAGTCCATATTTCTTTTTCTAAATTGTTTTACTGAGCATATATTTTGCTGTCTTTAACTTTGACGATGTTACTACAAGAGTATAGTACTAGCATGAATTTTTATGTCAACCCTAAAACTGACCCAGCATGAAATAAAAGGGATGAAAATCAATTATTTTTGTTAACCATCCAGGCTAGAAGCAGTGAAACACTAGAAATGTTCAGAAATGCCAGTTGCTCCATTTAATTCTCCTTCTGACAGGAACTCCATAGGCAAACGTGAATCTTTAGTGGATAGGACTAATTTTTTAAAAGGAGTGATTTATTGGTGTCCTGACTGCCTAAGTGTTCCACAAAGTTATTTGCCACCTAAAGGTCATCTACTTCACTGAGAAGTAGATGCCCAAACCTTTTCTTAAATGTGGCTCTGTATTTTCTCCTACTATGGTTGTTCCTTCACTGGTGAAGTAAAAACCATTAACCACTTTTACAATTTTTAATATAGCTCTTTTTGAAATCTTTGTAACATTGTCTTGTAACTAATAACAATGACTCTAATGGTTTCAAGGTATTTAACCTCAGATGCCTGGAAAAGGTTAAGATTTAATGGTATAAAATCATTATTCTGTTTGGCTTTTTAACCAATACAGACTCTGATCATGTTATCCTGGTTCCTAGGATTTGCATCGAGCACTGAAAAAGGGAAAAGGTGAATAAAGCAACACTCCTACACAAACAAAATAGAAGAAGAAGGATCTTTTGTCACTTAGCAAATTGAACACTGAAATGTGGTCACTGGGTCAAAGTCAGCTCTTGAGAAAAATCAATACCATTTACTTCCCAGGGTTTTTTCTTCTTTATCAGGCCCTAGTCTCCAATGGCAGCCAAAATCCAAGTATGTGCCGGCTCTTCACTATGAGGAATACCCAGATACAAAAGAAAATGTTGACAGTTCTTCTGTTTAACCTGACAAATCATCACTCAAACTGTGTAGTCAAATAATGAAAATCAGAGAATGATGAGTAAAAGCTCTAGACAGTGCATGATCTCACCTATACAATTAAGAGGGAAAACAGTCTCCTGTCCCTTTTTTTTCACTCTAAAGCAAATTTTCTAAGAAGTTATCTTATAGAAGTTTTATTTAGACTTTGGTGTTTGTAAAGACTTACACTGTGTTTTCATGTCTTGCCAATCCAGAACTACTGGGAAAAACCTTAATCAGCAAATTCAAGAGTACATAAAGTTATAAAAAAATATTCAATGATGTCATTTGACAGTGGTCTGAGGAATATATATAACCTTAGATTCTCCTTGTAGTAATTTATATCTAATACATGCAAAATTTTCAAAATTATTCTAAAGATACCTGGAACTAGACAATGGGAATGGCTACTTTGCTATGCAGAAAGATAAAGTTCTTTCTAATAAAGATAAATAAAGATCTTCTGAGTAGGTTGCTTGAATATTGAGGCTATGCACACATAATAAAGGGGATTCTTACATATATTTATTCCCTCAACCCACCCTGCACTGAGGAGGAAACAGAAAGGAGAAGGAGAGAAGATCAACAGAACCAACAATCTCGTTTATAACACATCAGTCATCAGCTCTGAAATGGTACATGAGAACGGATAATTTGAAGAGGTTTGAAGTACCTGGAGCACATAAGAAGACATGGCATGAGCCAGATTCTCTCTCCTGACCAATACTAATTTGCCATTTGGGCTGTGAGAATTGTTGCAATAATATAATCACAACAGAATGTATTTTTGAGTCAGGTTCCACATTCTCTCTTTCCCAAAGTTATACTACCATAGCAACCATATTAGAATTCCATTATTATTAAATTTCTCTAGAATTAGTTTAAGAGTTTAAGGTACCAGAAAAATATAATGCATAACTTGTTTCAACTAAAGGACATGTTACTCTACATGATTTTTAATTTTCGAAGTCTTCAGCCTAATTAGAGGCTGCTGTGATATCACAGAGCAGCCTGTATTGCCCACTGGAGGCAGCTTGTGCACTTCCATAAAACCAGGGCATTTCTTCAATACTCTATGTGCTCTAGTGGGTAGAGAAAATGCAACAGCATTGTCATAGGTTAGCAAGCATAGTCCCGGAAGGGACGTCCTTGCTAAGGGGTGCTTACAGTTTCCTCTGGGAACTGATAGAACCTATCAGCTGGCCAGTTTGAATATGGACAATTCTCTAAGCCACTTAAAGTTGTGATCACCTCTGTTATCCACATTTAAGAATAGGCAAACTCCCCCTCCAAGCTCTCTCTCGTTTCCGGCGCTGGGACAGGTGGCTGCAGGGCCCGTGTGGGGGCCAGCGGGCCCGGCCAGGCCCTGCTTGCTGTGAAGAGCTGAAAACCTGAGGGAAGAGAGAGAGGAGATGCTTAAAGCTGAAATTCTGTTGTGAAGCTATGATATATCAGAGTATCCTGTTGTAATTTCATGAAGATATGGGGGGTGGAGTGTTCAACTCGTGAGCAAAAGCACCTGCGCTGAGATAGGCAGATGCTGACGCAGCTGTAATTTCATGAGGAGTTTGGACAGGGAGAGATGAACCAGATGAGGACTTTTGCTCCAAACGGGAAAGGAGAAAACCTCAGTCCCTAGAGATGAACCAGATGAGGACTTTTGCTCCAAATGGGAAAGGAGAAAACCTCAGTTCCTAGAGATGCTCCCAGAGACAGTCCTAACGATGAAGATGATGAAGACCCTTTGCTCCCAGGGAAGGAGAAGGGCCTCTGTTTTTGTTTCTGAACGGCTCAACCTTAAAATTGTACCCCAAAAAACTTCAAGAGTGGACCCTCGAAAGCAGTTGAGGGAAAAGCTGCAAGTCGGGGGAAGGGACTCACACGCAGGCAGAGAGACTCCTCTTCCTGAATGGACTGAACGATATTTGGAAGTGGGCGGCTGTCTTGTTGTGATAATGTTTTCATAGCATGAGCAAGAAGAGACTTCTCTTTCTAAATGGACTGAACAAGGTTATTATGGTAGTGGTAAACAGACTGAATATCTTAAGGGTTGTCTTTTCACATTGTCAGTGGGAGAAGGGAGGAAGGTGGGGGGAGGAGGAGAGTTCTGAAGGTGGTATAATTTTTTTTTCTTCTTTTAGGTCTGTTAATAAACTTCTTTATATTCTTTCAAGTTTGGTGCCTGCTTTGCATTTCTCCTAATTCTTATCTCACAGATGATAAAAAGTAATGAGTATTTTGGACCAAACCACTACAAGCATGTATAATATGCTTATAAAAAAAAGAATACCTTTTGGGAAATCTAAAAAAGACATTATGTTCTCAAAGCTTACTAATTGATTATGTAGGATCTTCAGAGACATTATAAAAATGTAAAACCAGAAAAGAAATCTATGGACTTGTGCTTGGAGTTGCATCTGCTTTTATTTTTTTATTATTACCTTCGTAACATATTAAAAGAACTTGGTTCTATTTCTTTCTTTTATGTTCACAACTGCCTTTATTCATAGAGTGGAAAGCAGGAATATTGGAGGTGTAGTGCTTGTGATCAAAAGCTCTGTTTGAATTGATTCCCTGTATTGTTAACTGTACAGATCAGGTTTTTTTTGGGAAACTTAAGAGGCTGAATGAGGAAAGGGGTCGTATAGACACATTCCAGGCAGTGTCAATTAAGAGTTGTTTCTTCTTGGATTCATCTACAGCAAGGAATAAGCCTCAGAGCTGCTTGTGAAAAAGCTAAAGCAAGCCCTTTAGTCTTTGGAATTTCATTTTTATCAGAAAGAACAATAGAAAAGAAAAAAAAAAAGAGAAAAAGAAAAGAAAAAAGGAAAAGAAGATAAAAAGGATTTTCAAACTGATGCCTAAATGACTCTAATATAAAATGAAACCAATGTGAATTGCAAAGAAAACCTCACAAACTTGTGATTATAATTTGAGGAGGGATGTGAGAAAGGCATGACATTAATGCCTAATTTTTTTATTTATTCAATTTAAAATATTGAATACTGGGATAAAAGGCCAAAATGTACATGAGAAAAGTGTCATGTGGTGAGAATGCATGAAGGAGAAGCAAGCATACTTCTCCTTTAGAAAAGGCATAAAGAAAGTAATATATTTTTGTGCAAAAGGATGAAATTTAACAGTAGGGATCTGGTTAAATTGGTGCAGATTTTCCACATACACAGACAAGTTGCAGGAGGGGAGTCTTCTTTGGATTTAAAACACTCTGCTGATGAAAGAATAAATTCTTGAATTTGGAAATCCCTTACTGATATTCTAACAATATCATTATAGGTAAATGTTGACTAAAAATCAACTACAGCAACAACTGAAATAAAACCTAATCAAATAATTTTGTCCAAGAGTAAAGCTATAAATCAGAAGGTCAAAAATAGGTGCTAAGAGTTTAGCTGGCACGTGAAAGAATAGAGTTATCTCTTACTGAGCATCTGCAATGCTTGTATCTTTATACAATGGCTATTTTGATCATATAAGCAGTTCTTGTTCTCAGAGATTGCTGTAAATTTGTCTCTTCAGTTGCTAAGATGAAAATGTCACTTTCAAAATGAGGCAGATCTTACTTATGTCTGTGTAAAAGCAGTTAAAATTTGACTTTCTTATAGAAAAAAAAAGAAGAAAATTTTGCTAAAATCCCTTCAGGATTTGGTTAAATTTTCACCAATCCCTCAAGAGGTTTATGCCATATCATCTTAGGTTACAGGACAGGACTTATTTTCTCATCATTAGGAGTCATTAGAGCAAGAGATTAATTTAATTAATTTTAAATGTCTCTGGTGTAGACATTTGTGAGGAATTATTTACCTTAGTTTTCTTTGATAGAGAAAATTACACAAATGGAGTCTTGTCCATAAAAGTTTTTTTAAAACATTAAAATATATGCCACAATTAAACACAAAACTATTTCTTTCCAAACTCTATAAAGAGAGCTGAGGACAGCTTTTTCAGTTTTACACAACCTGTTGCCATTTAAAGTCTCATACTGTATTTTTATTAATAATGCTTGCAACTATCTGAAATAAATGAAAAACTAATTAAAATACTAATTTTGATGTTCTCATAATATCTGCTCTTATTGTGATATACGCTCTTGTTCAAACAATTAAGTTTTAACTTTTGCTCAAGAGATTTTTTAAATAATTATACCCAGTTTTTATTCACAGCTTTCTATAGCATGTTTCATATGTGTTAATGTTATCTCAGGATAATACAATAGGAAGAAGGAAGTCATGCTTTGTATTTCTGTTCTGCAGCAAGACTGTACTACAACAGATTAGATGTGGTGGGAACTGAGACATCCAATAGAAGAACTATTGGCTTATGATAGTACATGGGAAGAACTGTTTGTGAAACAAGGAGAAGCCTAAAAGAAGGAGCTATATGAAGGGAAGAGTAATAATTATAGAAATTATATTCCAGAAAGCAGAGGACTGAGTGACAAGAGCAAGGTCAAAGGTGGTAAATGATATTTGTGAAGAGACTTGGAGACAGACCAGAAGAATTGGATGTGAATTGCACATGTTTCAACAGGCAGAAGGTCATTTGAGTATCATAAGTGTTCTATGACAAAAGAATCAATTTTCACTCAGAAAAGTATGTATCTTAATTCATATGTAGTTTTAGGTTGTTTTTTGTGAGGTCGCATAAAGTGTTATTGTCAGACAGATGGTTTCATATTTCCATGAAAGATGTTATTTCAGGAGTACTGGGACGATAGCATGTTTTTCCTCATTAAAAGAGACATTTCACCATAATGAGAAACATGCTTTTCTTATAAGGCCTCTGTGGGAAGTTATAATAAGCATTAGCTAATGTTCAATAAAACCAGGGATTGTAAAAGGAAATACATAAGACAGACATGTTCCTTGTAGGTCAGCAAACGTGGAGCTGCTATTGCTGTTGCTTGTAACAGGTCACAGAGTGTGTGCTAAACTAACAGAACAAGCATTGAGTCCTGTCAGGCTTTGTCAGGACTTCTTTTGGCCTATCTAGAAATTTGTTTCAGCTTGTAACAGCATTATCTAATACCCAGAGAACTGTTACATGTGCTGTTTTGGCTTTTCCTTTGCTTTGCATAATGGTGCAGTGTAACATTTTTTTTATATGTATGTATATTTCTAACTTATGGATACTAATATCAAGCGACCTTTCTGTGCAGAATGAACTGTCTTTGACCCCAGAATAAAATGCAGCTGTGGTTGGGTTGAAACAGGAGAGCAGGCACAGGGTGATATCAAAGGCACTGAAGCACAGGCACTGATTGATACTGGAGGCCCACCAATGTAAACAATTCACCAGTGGTCAATTCCAGGTCATCAAAAGCACAAACCCATGCCCCAGGTACACCTACCTTTAGAGATAACAAAGAGAATAAGGCACGAATATATAATGTATTTAAAACACCTATAGTAAAGTTGCATGTAAAACTAATTTATGGACAAAAAAAGAAGAGCAAGGTGCAGAGCAAGTCAATTGACAGAAGAAACTGACTTCAAGAAGATTCTACAGAGAAACAAACCACCAACATCAGCGCCATACCTCTCCAAGCAGACACAGACAACTAAACCTGTAGTTTCTCCCCTGAATGAAGCCATTGGCCTTACCAGAGCGAGCGTAACATCCGAGACACGTGTAGAGACTGGAAAGTGTGTGTATGCATCATTTTAATGATATACAATTAGAACCAGTCATTATCATTATAGCTGGTCTAATAATTTTTTTTATTAGACTGTTAATACTTTAGTTAGACTAACAATAAATGATTGGCTTTGTACATATATGGTGCTCTTCTTTTGGCTGTAGCATTTTGCAGTACAAGAAATTGATGGGAATACAGTCATTTCTTTCCATGAACTGGGTAGAACAAACTGGTAGCAGATATTAATCATAATCCTTGCCAGTAATTAAGCTTTGTAAAACTGTAAATGCGATATAACAAAGCCCATTTATTCATTTGATAAAAATCTAATCTTTTCTAATTTTTCTAATTTCTAAAAAAATCTAATCTTTTCTGATTTTATGTAAACCTCAGATTTTGATTGATTTTATAACTGTGAATCATTTACTTAATCATTATCTTAAAACACTGGATCTGTCCAGGAAAACCTAAATGCAGACAGATGTTTTCTATTTAATTTATTTTTACCAATAAAACTTCTTAGACTATTTCTATACTAGTTAGAAAACTTTCTTTTCAATGGCACTCACCAAGGAAAACTTTTACACTAGATGGACAAATTAGTTTAATGGCAAGAGATGGACAAGAGTTTTTGCACTTTCTGTGCTCTTCTATTGCACTATCCATTTGCAAAAGATGTGTGATGGAGTATGATATAGCAGTTCATAAATTAAGAAGTGCCAGAGAAAAGGGAGTTTGGAAGTTAATTATTTGTTATTTCTTGCAATATACAATCTTGAGACTCTTCTCAAATTTCATGTCTCACTGTCTAATTAAATTGTGCTACTCATTTGAACATTGAATGAAAAATAAAACAATTTACATCAGTTCTAAAAGCAACTTGATTAACTAATTGGGAAAGAATCAAATTCTAAAATATCATTTTTGACTCATTAATGTGCTTGTAATACACATAAACAGCAGAAGTATATTTCAAAACAGAGTGACGACACCATTGTATATTTGCTCCATTCTTCTGGAATTTGTTCTCTGGTGATATCAGACATAGCTACTTTGAAAGATTGCTCTCCCATTTAACTCTCATTATGATATATTATAAGACAAAGTTTACTTTGAAAATACAAAGGGTTGTTCTTGTATTCCTCAATACATTGTTTTTGTCACACATAAATTTGAAATAGCTTTGTCATACATAATTTGTCATTCTAATTATTGTACACCATTATTAGTAAAATTTATTATTGAAAAGGATCATTGACAAGTGACCTCAGAAATTATTGGTTTATTTATATATTTTTATTAGATGAGTCTGAGATTTATATTCTTTAGATTTTAAAATTTAATATTTTTTCATCTGTTTCTATAAAAAGAAAGCTATTAAGCATTACAGTTGTGTTGCATGTGTGTTGTCTAGTTTTTGAGCCTGCTGACTGATTATAAATTTTGACAGATTGAAAGAGGTCTGAAAAATGTTAAGTTCCTAAAAATTTTGATTAGGAACTTGTTAGTAACTCCAATGCAGAAGGTGCTTTGAGAACTCACTCTCTATGAGACACTTGAGAATTTACAAGGCAGAAAGAGGTACTCAATTTTTTAAATGCTGGAAAAGCTTCAATCAGAGTTCCTGACTTATTTAGCAGAGTACCCAACCAACCAGATAAAAAGCCAGGCTTTATCAGTTCCACAGTTTCCAGAAGGGCTTCTCCTTGCTTCAGCTCAGTCTCTCAAACCTTTATTGTCTCTCTACCATTTCTTTCTCTCCAGTCTTTCAGGGTACTGATTCAAGTTCTCATGGCAATTTTTGGCAAGTTTTTTTGCTCCCCGTTTGAAAACTTCAGCTTTCAAGCCTTGTAAAGATCCCTTTTCAGTCACTGAAGAAGAAAGAAAAGGAATAATTATCAAGATCAATATTTTCTTCTTGCTTTCTGTAAAGAAAAGCAAAACAACATATTGCAGCAGCAAACTACATAGTTTTGTTGGGCAGTATATTGGTTCTTACTACTCCAAATATTTTATAATCCTGCAGGGGATTTTCAGTCATCATTTTGCAAAGTTATTTTCTTTATTCTGTTTTTAATGAAATGATTTTACCAGTGTAGGGCAAGCATAACTCATACCAACCCACAAGCCCTTGTTAATTCAAAGTGTTCATATACCTGCTTATATTGGATTTTTTTTGAACAGTAGCCTAGAAGAAAAATTTTCATACTTACATGCTATATTTTTGTTTACTTTTGGAAGAAAATATTTTTCTTCTCAGGTTAGGCAGTGGAACATCTGATGAGGCCGGATATTGTTTACACCTTGAGCAGTCAGTTCCTCTAATGTGATGGGAAAGTCTGGTCTCAGAACAATCTATGTGACTTCCAGGGCTGTGAGTCTCTTGAGCTTAAGCATCTTCCTCCAACTTGGGATGGAAATCTTTCAGTTTAATTAGTTATCCTATGGCTATTTCTCTATAAACTCTCCTCTGCTAAATCCCTCCTGACATCTACAAACAAAACCTCACTGCCTTGGAATGAACCAAAACCGATTCCCTGTGACTGATCTCACCAATAAGCTTGTTGTTAACAAAGGCCTTTAGATCTGACAGCGGGTCTGTGCCATGGGGCCTGAGGGTAAGTGCCGTTCCCAGGTCAGGGTCCTCTGCAGTGTGCAGATGCTTCAGCTAGCACTGTCTGTTTAATTAATTTCAGTCTGCTTCACCTATTTAAGCTTTTCACTTGCCTGCTGTTTTCCCTATCAATAAATATAAGTAACAGATTATAAAACAGAAATTCTGTATAGAAAACGATGAATCATTTATGCTAGCATGATTAATCTCTTTCCATCATTAAACCTGAAGTTTTGTGTGCAGCATAGCAAACAAATTATTTGAGTATATTTGATTCCTGGTATAGTTGAGGTGTTCATATATAAGCAATACATATGCTTGTAAATATAAGATATGTTAGAGCATATCCCTCTTTATACACACAGCCATGTAAATATAAAATATGTTAGGATATATCTGTCTATATACACACAGCTTTTATGACTAGATAGTTAAAATTTTTCATAAATTCATTTAAGCACATTAAAAAATTCAGTTTATCAGAATTTGTTAAAATTTGTTTGTATTAGAAATATTTCCTGTTTCAGGCAGACCTGGAAGTCTGTTTTGTTAAAATGCTACATAAACAAGTAAGCCTATTAGTTTTAGTGTTATGTTGGTGGAGCTATACTGGCCTAACTGTGCCAGCAAAGCATTCGAGTGCAAATCCCAACCTTATACCAGGTATGTTTTTCTAGGATACTTGAGCTACCATTTCCAAATCCATACTAGTTTGGGACTATAGCTCTTCAGCATCAATAGTCCTGTCTATACAACAGTCCTATAAGCAAAGCTATGGTTTTATAAGTTGGTACAAACAGGAATATGGCAATCTGTCACCACTGGAAATGAAGGTCTTGAACCAATCAGCTCTCTGTCCTTGGATGAGCTTATTTGTCATCTAGGAAAACAGTCTGGTCTTCTTAGATCTCTCAAAGAACTGATTTAAGTCAGAAACTAGTTAGTTTCTTGCCTGGTTAGTTAAGCAGCCCAGGGAGACTGGGAAGAGTGCTCCAGCTGGCACAAGGGAGGAGGGGAATCTGTAGGACCACAAAAAGAGGCAGGGAAGGAGAGGCCAAGGCAAGGAGAGACAAGAAAGCAGAGCTGTCCTTTCTCAATGTAGTTGATGATAAGCACAACACAGCTGAATGTAGAAGGACAGCTCAGGTATTTTGAATGATCATAGCCCAGCTAGTGGATACAGGAGATGTAGAAGGATGTTGAAGAGTGACAGTGACCAGGTGACCATAATTAAGTGAAGCAATATTGGCCAATTTTGAATAAGTCGTTTATGTATTACCTTTTGTTTGACTTCAAAAATGCAAACATATGAATAGTAGTTATGATAGCCCATTAACCTTTTTGAGAGGATAATGCTGCTTCCTTTGTTGTGGCACTTACAGTCACTAAATTCTCAACAGTCTTCTGAATATAATGAAAGTGTGAAAAATGACAACGGGAAAAGTGATGGTGCTACTAAAATATCAAAGCATGGGAAGTTATAAAGCTACTTTTTGTTACTTCCTCACAGTTTTGCAAGATGTGGGAAAGCTATGCAGCTTTCTGTGAGTATCTGCTTTCTATGTTAGAATAGTGATGTTCATTGAGAATGAAGTGGGACACAGCTCTTGAAAACGACACCCAAGGCTAAAGACAGGAAGAAATTCTGAGTAAATGGATCTGTGACTAAGGGAGTCTGACAGTCCTTTTTTTTCCACTCAAGGCATAAAACTTTCTGGACAGGGACACTTTTTCTAACTCAGAGTTTACTAGAATAATACCTTTTTTCCTCTAAAAACAAATATCAAATTAAAACATTAGTAAGTGTGATAAATTTTTGTCTTATAAATGAAGAAAAGCACATATGAACGTCGTGTCCTTCTTTTGTCTCTGAATATCAGAATATTAATTTCTTTCAGTTTTCACCTGCAATAAGTAAAAAATTAACCTTAAGGTTCAGAACAAAAACCCCATCGTTTCTAAATATTGATAGCATCTTTTAGTTAGAAATTACTCCACACCAAAAGTGTGACTCATCTTAGGAATATCAGTAAACAAAAAAATGTAGCTTTAAAATAAGTGCTGAAACTTAGCTCTAAACCAGTTTTCCTCAAATGATAGGCAGTTAAAATGATCAAATTTAATTTTAATTTAATAACTTTTATTTAATAGCATTTTGGCAGAAAAATAAAATTTTAATTAATTTTCTTGTTAATATTAACCAATATTTCCAGCATGCATGGATCATCCTGCTCTCATCACTTTTCACTGTTTCTAAGCTCAAAGCAGGTGACAAGTGCTGCAGAAATAGCTACCCATAGCAAGCAAGCTGCCCTCTAGGAGTCACACTTTTTTCAGCTGTTGGCTATATAAGCACCATTTTACTCTAATTTGTCAGAGCAACAGAAGAATCCCAATTACCCAAGTGATTGAAAGAATGTGCAACAAACTACGTTGTTATTTGCATATTCTAAGTAAAGCTACTGTCATATTTCCATGAAATGTTCTTTCAAATTAATAAAACATCATAGTATGACAGGTACATTCATCTACAGTTGATGGTTAGTGATGAGATGACAAGCAGCAGTGAAATAGTTAAAAATGTTGGCATTTAAATTAATCTTCAAAGTTAACTCCTCCAATTAAGAAGAGTGGAAGATATCTAGAAATATTTTAGTGCTATTGTTTCAAGCTTTACTGATTGCCATAAAGACAAAAGTACATGCATTTACATTGTTAAGGCTTTCTTTTCATCTAAATGTAATTAAAATGTATAACCAAGCTTTGAATCTTGGAATACTGCATGAGGAAAAGTTTAAGAACACCTTTTTTCCCAGTAATAGCTTCCTGTGGTCCAGTGAAATATTTTGCCACGAAAAGCTTCCAAGCTCTCCACCACTTATGTGTGACTCTTGAAAGGCTTATATTTGAATAAACACTCACATTTCAACTAGGGAAAAATAAGCACAGAGTGCAAGAGATAAAGAACGTTGTTCCAGTTCCTCCATATGAGGCTTCTGCAGTGCGGTCTGTATGTGACTCTCTCAAGATGTCTCAGAAATTCACACAGCTGGTGCGGAATTTGGCAGCTTGCTAGCTGCGTAGTACATATTTCTGGGAATGTCTGGCATTTCTCACTGCCTCCTGAATTGATACAGGGTGCTACATGAGGTCCTGACTTTCAAAGACCTGTTGTGCCCTGACTCTGACTGGCATGAGAGGCAGCTGTTCACTGAGAGCTCTGGGGCGGCTCCTCAGCCGGTGTCCAGATTGCTCAGCCTTTACTTACAGCATAGGTTAAGAAACTCGCAGTTTGTTTTTGGTCTGGTTTTGTTTTTCTCTGAGGTGCATGTTAGACTGGTAGGAAGCCAAAAGAATGAACTATAATTTGAATTCTGAATTCTGTATTCATGAGCACTCTAAAGGCAAGCCCTTACTGAATGTGTAGACTGAGAACCAGCATGCACTTCTCCATTCTCACCAGAGGCTGATTTAGCTCACTCTGGAGAGGAATCTAGATCCAAATTAACATTTACACAATCATAGGACTCTGACATTAAACAAGTATTATTAATAATGTGCCTGTACTGACAAATTGCAAGAGCTTTAGTTATCCGGCAGATCTGAGTTGCTCCAGAGGCCTGGATGAAGTACAGTGCAAGAGAGTAATGATGAAAATTTGTATAGCTATGCCTGGATGAAAAGGTGAGATGAAGGCCACATAGAAGCACTAAACTGAGAAGCAGAAGTAGTTGCCCCTATAGCAAGGAATATTTTCTTTAGTAAATGTCTGTGCATGCAAAGTAAAAAACTCTGAAAACAAAAGACAAAGTATCTGAAATACGGTCTCAATATTAACACCTGGCATTAAGCCTACTCAGTAAAAGACTCACCTTGTGTCTTAGGAGTGTCTGCATTTTATCTCACTTTAACCACCTAAGTGGGATTTGCTGTATGCTAGACATTGAAATTGTTCAAACCATCAATGGAACAAGATAGCCACCTCAACCAGGGCATTGCCTCCTCAGAGGAGATAAAGCTCCCTTTGGAGGTATTATCCTTCTCCTTATAAAGAAGAGCCTGAATGGCTATCTAACATCTGAAGCTTAGCAGCTAGGTAGCTGGATCTGGCTGAGCTGAATCCCACCCTAAACTCATGTACAGTTCCTCTCCCTCAGCCCTACATGGTTCAGGAGGCACTACAGCTGTGGATTTATTTATTCTTTCTTCAGCATTGGTGGGATCTTGACTACATATTATTTTCCAGCAGGTTTACTGACTACAGCTGAGTCAAGGGGGAGGAGATTTTAATTTCTACTGGTATTCTACCAAAGTAAATCTGCCGTCTCCTCTTTCCACAACAACAAACTTGGAGGTATATATCTGATTCATATCACCTTTCTGAATGACTCAGGACTCAGCCTAAAATCACAAGATTCCTTGTGCAGAACCCTTTTCTAAAAATAATTTTACACTTTTTTCTTACTCCTCTGTTGTCAGTGGTGAAGGATCTTTTTATCTTAATCCTTCTTTGTCTGCATTTTATTTAAGAGGTAGTCTGTAAAGCTTTCAGCATTTCTCCATGCTGAAACTGGAACAAATTTGTCATGTTGGCTGTACTCATTGTTCTCTTTCTCTTATTAAGAAAAAATACTGCCTCACAAAAGTAAACTGTTGTATTGTCATCTAGCTCTTTCATCTAGTTCTCTCTGTTTCTCTTATTAAAATAAGACTTTATTTATACTATATTTTATTGTGTTCTTTGTATGCCTCTTCAGAGTTTCACAAGGCTTAGAGGATTAAAAGTTTTATTGCATTTCTTTTTCTTTATTTGTCTATTTTATATCTGTTACTCCATTTAGTTAGCATCTTCAAGTTTAAAACAGAATATTATATTTACTTAAATTGCTATTACAGAATCTTTTAGGCATCATTTTCAAATCTTTCTGTCAGGTTCCATCAATGACTTCGATATCTTCATTGCAGAAACAATATTTCCTCATCATAATTTTTTCTGTTAGATTTTCTTCCAGTGCATTTGGAAATTTTCTCTCTGCCAACAATTATTAGTTTTAGCAGAAGACTTTGCTCTTTTGTGCAGTTTGACATTTTAACAACTTGTTTCCCCACTATTTTATTTTTCCCTCTAATTTTGTGTGTTGAAGATTAAAAAAAAGGGTTAATGTTTTGTTCTTTCCCTTTAAGAACGCAGTGCCAGAATGAAGTGCAATGATAATTTACTACCTTTCTTCTAATCCTTTTAAAACTGTTAAGAGAAGGAGCTATGTCCAGTGGTTAAGCAGCAGCAATTATGGGTGAGAAATTGGCAATCCAATGCCTCTCTCTGGCATGGAGTTTCTAAGTAGACACAAGCAGGCTGCATCAGCACTTACATGAATGATGAACTAATAGAGTCACACTTGAAAGGTAGATATAGAACCAAAAATAGGCCAATTTTGTTCAAGTGGAGTTAGGAGTTACCCATTACATTTATATTTCCATATAACACCATAAAAAGTGTCTGTCCATGACTCAGTAATATAAAATGGCATGGAGTTATTTGCAAAAATTTCATTTGTTCTTTCTATGAAATCTTCATATTCCCTAAGAGACATTTTTTTTCCCAAGGAATACATGTAACAAAGAGATAGGCATATTTTTGACACTGCTAGTTGCTATGCATTGAAGTGAACTTTTTCATCTTCTTCCCTTAATTCCTGGAAAACAAGAGAAGATTTACTTCTGTTATCAGTCTGAAGTGATTGCTGCCATGTTAAGCTAATTTCATATGTGCTTCTATTGAGGACATTTTCTGCTCACAACTAGAAAAGAAATGGAAGCATTTTAGTATAAGTGTATTATCTTATCTTTGTTCTCCTTCTCCTTGTTCTTCTCATAGAGATTAAGAGTATAAGGTTCATAGGGATAGTCAGATCATCTCATCTGACCCCTATACTTGCTAGTCAACCCCTGTATTCCTCCCAGCAGCATATTGACTGAAGTACATCTTGACCAATTTAGGCCATGCCTCATTCAAAGTCACCTCTTTGTGCCTCATAGCACACAGTTCCTGGACAGACAAGTCCTTAAACTCTCAATTTTTTCAGCAATTCATCCAATTTTACAACATTCTTCTAAAATGTGTACGCTAGATCTCTCCCTTGTACTTATCACATTGACAAAGGAAGCTCTGCAGAAAGGATTCATTGCACCTAATTTAGATATCCACTCTACAGACATCTACAGCTGAGGTAATCAGGATCCCTTTACAGACAACTGAAAGAAACATGTGCTTTCAAGGCATGTCTCTTTTAGCCTGTTTAAAATGCCTATGTTAGACAAAATGATTCATGTTTCATTAATAGGCTGCAGAACTTTTTCAGACTTTGGATGTTTTCTTCTCATTACTGGCCTGTTTATGCACTGCAACTGTATTACCTTTTTTGTCCACTACTACTAATGAGGGCTCTTATTGAGTTGCTTAACCAATATGTCTCCTAAATTTTTGGAGAATCATGTATTTCCAATAATTTTTTTCCATTTCTATAGGTATGGTTAAGTTCCTTGTACCAAAATGCATTCAGTGACGATTCCTCTTTGACTGTTATTGTTTGTGCTACAATGGAGGCTGGAAAGCTTAAACTTGTGTTTGGCTAGGTCAAGGCAGCAGAAAAGGTTATTTTAATAGAGATCTGCTACTTTTGTCCGATGAAGTACCTAGTTGCTCACAAACAAGGTGAGCCATCTTGTTTAGACTTTATTTGTTTAATATTTTTTAGTAAAATAATCATTGCATAGAACAACCTAAAATTCATACCAGATGAATTTTGGAAACTTCAGACTAAGAAGTTATTATAAATATTCCCAATTTTTAGATTTTCAGCAGAAAAATTCAAGAAGCATTCTTCTATAGCAAGAATTCTATTTTTCAAAAGATTTCGGTACATACATCCAGGCACAAAATGGCATAAAAAGTTATGATTTGTGTCTTTAACACCATCTGTAATGCTTCAGTATAATTATTAAAAAGAATAAAATTATAAAAATAAAATTAATCAAAACCATAAGATTTAACAAAAAGTAATTTTAGAGTATTCAACAGAGAAGTGATAAAAGTACTCTAATTTCTTGGAGGTCATTCAAGATCCCATACTAATGTTTGCAAAATGAACTGAATAACCCTTTGAAGATAACAGAGGGCACTGAATGGATAAAACAGACAGGAAAGGACTGATTCTAGGTTAGTCATTTTCCACAATGAAGGAAGGCAACCTGTGCAATATGTGAGCGATCTCTATTGTGAACAATGCTGCACATTCACAAGTAATCTACAAGAATGAAATTTAAATATTTTTAAAATTATTTAATTTATGCAAGCAATGTAAATAAGAGGCCTGTCTGTAAGAACAGAGGGCAAATTTGGTATCTGAGTTTGACCAGTTGCAATGCACTGTAACTGAACATGAAATGAAACTCATGAAAAAATGGCCTTAACTTGGTGACTTTTAACAGTGTCTTGAACCTGCAGTAGACAATTTTAGGAAAATGTCAGATCAGTCCTATATGAAGACCAAACAGCAAGTAGCAAGACACTGACATAGGAACAAAGAACTGCATTTATACCTCGATACATTCATAGAACTCCCATTGGAGGACTGACTAAATAAACAAGGATTCCAAGGTAGAAAATGGGAGATCTGTCACGTGTCTGAGGAACAGTAAGTGACATTAAGGGGTGTAATAGAGAAAGATCACCTGTTTTCCCTCTCAAGCTAAAGATCATAAACAGGTTTTTGAAAACAAAGAGAAAAATAGTTCATTGCAAACTACATTGTGAAGATGAAAAACCCCCCAATGAAGACAGTTGTGGTTGCTGAATGCTTGCATACCTTCAAGAACAGGCTGAACAAGCCCATGAAAGAGAAATAAGTCATGTGGTTTATAATGACTCTGCCTTATGTTATCAAGAAATTATTGAGCTGCTATCAGAAACAGGAAAATTAGTCAGAAAAATGTTACAATATGTTGTGCCTGCTCTGATATTTTCTTCTAAGCCTCCATGTACTGGCACAATCAAGTGCTGTCTTTGATGAAATTTGCACTCCCTGCACTCTTTAGAAAACCAACATAAAACTTCAGAATTCTATACACACTATGCTTTAAAACATACAGATTTTTTTAATATGATTGCATCGTTGCATTTTTAATGAATGATTTTAAGAAACTGTGAAAGATTAAGTAGAAAAATTGCCA
The DNA here is from genome assembly GCF_000691975.1 of Corvus brachyrhynchos. NCBI lineage: Eukaryota > Metazoa > Chordata > Aves > Passeriformes > Corvidae > Corvus > Corvus brachyrhynchos. Next base: position 8,425,290 of record NW_008246057.1, on the reverse strand, counting down.
TAAGTAGTTTGATAGCAAAAAGGGGATTTTAGCTATACTGTGTCTTATTGCAACTGAGGTGGTTTTCTCTAGGGTAAGGGTTGTGTTGTAATCTACAGCCATAGTTCCATAAGTCCATAATACAAATAAATTGCATTAGTTAAAGTACAACAGAAATAAATTAATAGAAAAATCAAACAGACAGTAGAAATCTTTGCAGAAACATTTGATGTAGAATTTAAATGGCTGCTGAAACTGTTAACATTCACATTGGAAAAGGATGGAAAGCCAATGTCTATATATAAAACAGGACAATAACGAACTTCAATTATAATTGTATATACATACATTGAAATCCCCTGCGCTACATAAACTATTTTGAATGTGTTTGTTATAACTTCAAGTATTTTAAGTTGTGAAGAGAATGAAGAGGATATACGGAAAAAAAGCATGGTGCAATGTTTGATGCTGAGATCCTGTGCTGCTTCTGCATGCATAATATGATAGTAAAAATGTCCATATTAGATGACGAGGGTGGATGAATCAGCCTATGGAAATGGACAAGCACAATTGCATATAAATACAGATTCAGGACAAAAATAGTCTAAGGACAAGCACAGATAATTAATATAGCATTCTTCTCCTGTGTGATCTCTTATGTGTCATGATTATTTTGCTAAAATCATGTAGTCAGGAGACCTGACTGGATAATCCAACATGTCTGAATTCTCTGAAATTGCTGCCCAAAGACTGTTTGATGTGTCACAATGAGTAATTGTTGACTTTTTGTTCCCAGTATTATGAAAGGAAACCATTGCTTCATCCTCTACTATAAGGTTTTCATACCTGCTACTTTGCTGACTAATGGATCATTTTTACAGTTACTTATTTGTCGCAACTCTAAATATTCCATATGTAATTAAACAGCTTAAGAATGTCTTTGTTCAGAAAGAAAACCTTATAATTATTGTAAACCTTTTAAAATATGCCCAAATAAATATATCATTATGATTACGAATAAATATAGAAAAAAGTTAAAGGCACATGTGGTATGGGGAAATCAGATAACTATCTTTCACTGACATTCAGTGAGAACTGCATGCTGTAACTCTGGTTCCTGACATCTCACCAAGCTGATATTAAGGCTAGTCATGAGGAAAAACTTTCTGATGAAACACTGAAAAAGTCTGCAGGACAGCTGAAGTAGACTGCTGACCTTTATTGTTGGAAGTTGCACAAATCTCTGTCTCCATGACCTAAGATGATCCTGTATTTAGACATAAGGATAAATTAAACAAACTTCCATTGTCTCTTTCTACCCTATAAAACTGCAATTTTATTCATTGACATATATTTTTATAACTCACGTTCTATAGGCTGAAGGCTGAGGAAGAAACTTATATTGAAGAAAGTAAAGATAACACATTGCAAAGCTTATAAACAAGAATTATTTTACTGAACAAAGTATAGAAGAAAAAAACACTAACACTGAAATTTGTTGAAATAGTTCAGTATGTTAATGATCACTAGGATTATTTTAGATTTTGAGAAAATAGGCAAGTGTTACTTACCTAATGGCTATATCACCTTATACCAGTGATAAATATGGGGTAATACCTCTCAGATATTCAGTTCTCTGGGATGATTGAATGAATGATTCAATTAAATTAATCTGAATGAAACACCAGACAGCGTTTTAACTGAAATTGAAGACATGAAGAGAAATACTTATAATACAACTATATTGTTAAAGTACAAATCTGTACATAGACTTTCTTTTGTTGAGAATAAGGACTCCAGTGAATAAAAATGACATTATTGTATTGAATTTAATGATGTTTTCATTACAGGTTTCTACTGAGAACATGCCATCCATTGAATATTTCCTGCTATATTATTTGTGGTGAAAACTGTGATAATCAAAGATATTTATATCTTTCTTCACTAGAGGAGATGGATGGTTACCAAAGCATTGTTGCAGCTATCTTTCGTTTCTGAAATATCTAAGAGCAGCTACATACACACAAATGCTAAGTTAATGACCTGGACAATGGCAATGATAATAATTGCAATATAACACTGTATACTATCACTATCATGGCAGCTGTATGACAATCATGAGACTGTGTGCCTTGTGGCATCCATGTTAACCACATGAGGTCTGGGGGACTGAATCTGATTCCTTTCTGATCATCACATTAAAGAAGAAAGAAATTTGATGAAAGTGCATGAGTGCAGCTGTGATGGAATCTGAATTGGCTTCAACATGCAAAAATATAACACCACACATCATTTTTGCTCTCTGGAAGACTATTATGATGGAGCTCAAGCTCATGGACCAAATAACCTCAATGGACTTCTATAGGGATAGTCCACAGACTAAGTAAATTATATTTGTGTGTATCAAAAGACAGGAAATGTGTTGGGTATTGGGAAGAGTGGGACCTGGCGTGACATAAATTATATGGAATAAGGGATGGATACTGTCCTGGTTTCGTCTGGGACAGAGTTAATTTTCTTCACAGTAGCTGGTAAAGTGCTGTGTTTTGGATTCAGTATGAGAATAATGTTGATAACACATGGATGTTTTGGCTCTTGCTGAGTAGTGCTGACCCTAAGTTAAGGGCTTTTCAGTGTCTCCTGTTCTGTCAGTGAGCAGGTGCACAAGAAGCTGGGAGGGACCGTGGCCAGGACAGCTGATCCAAACCAGCCAAAGGGATATTCCACACCACAGACTACTGTGCCCAGTGTATAAACTGGGCGTTGAGTTTGCTGGGAGGGACTGATCATTGCTGGGACATGGGCTGGGCATCAGGCAGCAAATGGTGAGCAAATGTATTGTGCATCACTGTTTTCTTGGGTTTTATTCCTCTCTCCCGTCCTCTTTCTATTACAATTATTATTAGTATTTTTATATTTTATTTAATTTCAATGATTAAACTGTTCTTACCATAACCCAAGTCTTTTACTTTTTTTTTTCTTATTCTCCTCCCCATTCCACCAGGGACAGGGCTGGGGTAGTAAGTGGCTGAGTGATACTTAGTTGCTGGCTGGGGTTAAACCATGACACCTGGATGATTCATAATTGATGTCCTTTTCCCTTTTAAATTTAAGAAGGATGAGCAAAGAGAGATTCAACAAAGCAGGTAGTTCAAAAAGGGAAAAAAAACATTACAAAAGTAAACTATCGATGTAAAAAGTACATCTGTGTGACTCACAGTATGAAAATCAGTATAAAACACTTTATGACAGTGTTTCAATAATACCCACTTCAAAAACATTTTCAAGAATGCTGGAGAATGTTACTGAAATTAAAAAACATTTTTGCCTTAGATATGCCATCACTTGGAAAATATGAACCCATGAAAATTGATAGAGTATGTATATTTAGGGCTAATAATGGAATCCACTAATAGTGAATTTCTGTCAAATATTCTTTAAGAATAAAGGACACACATCCATCACAAGCAGGCAGGAAATAAAGAAATGA
>NW_008246057.1:8342342-8421806 GCF_000691975.1 Corvus brachyrhynchos | reverse complement strand
GAAAGAGGGAAAACAGAAAATAAGATAAAATTAAAACTTTTAAAATCACATATATTTGTGAAGTATTGATTAGAATCTGTGACCACTAGTTTCTGAAAAATATGGTCACTTCAGGGCATCTCTATTTGAGGATCATACTGTTAATTCAGAACAAAGTATTGTGCTTTCCTATATGCAGATGGGTTCTAATTCTTTTACATTCCCTTGATCCTGCTTCTGAGGTGAAAATATCTTAGCAGGAATTGGTGACCAGAATACCTCTAGACTGATGCTAGCATCATAATCTAAGACAATAGTTTCTTCTGGCTCAAAACTGGAATTGCTATGAAGCAGTTTGTTAAAATGAATATTCTGAATTATAAAGGGTGACCTGGTCAAGCTATGTTGCCAGTGAGATATTAGTCTCTTATAAAATCTACATTATTAAGTTTATATTAGAATAAGAGACATAAAATATTCAACAGAAAATAATTTATGTATGTCAGTGTGTGTGTGTATTTACAAATGGTTTTATAGACACTACACAAAAAGATTTAACATATGATCATTAAATATAAAAAATTACTTTAAAATATGGAACCAAGATAACTAAGTACCATTGAATTACTTAATCCCCTAATTGCTTCAGGCAATTTTACTCAAAATATGTGCCAAATTGAAAGCATTTATGTGATATACAGGTTTAAAAATAATTGTTTAAAAAGGCACCAATAGGCTAAGAAAAAAAGTGAGATAAACAAGGTTTTGAAAATTTGAAATTCTGTGACAATTTAAATACCTTTCAACATTCAGAAACTCTTGGAACTTTGCTTTCAATACCCTGAAAAAATCCAGCAATGGTAAAAGCTTCTATTGTTTTTATTCCTTTAATACTGAAACTGCATTTACGTTTCATACTAACTTCCATCAACCACATTAAAATAAAAGAATTGATATTGAAGTATAGTGATGATAGGATATATGAGGTTGTTTTCATTATTTCAGCATTTACTGTTACTTTGAAAGAAATTACATTTGAAATTACAAAAAGTCGGTTATTTGAGGAATTCTAGAGTTAACTCTGTTTCCTCTATTCCTAAAAGCCATCACAGTAAAAACTATTTTGTATCTTTTACTTTCCAGAGTTTCTTGATAGAACACAGACTGAATTTGCTTTGTTAACCATTTATAACTTTCCAAAATACAAACACCTTTGTGAGAAGTGCTCCTGTTGGTGACTCCTCGCAGTTGTTTAGACCCCTGGGGGACAGGTTTTCACATCTCCAATAATTATATGTGATTTTATAAAAGTGACTGACTTCTTGACTTCCTGTGTTCTTTTCTTTTATGTGATATAATGATAATATAATCATGTCACGTAAAGCACCTGTAACAACTGGAGAAGAGCAATTCAGAGGTAATGTAACACTTTTTAAATTAATTGTCTGTGACAGGCCTAATCAGAAGGTCCTGATAAAAGGTATTGTTTTTACCATTTATTCTGATTAGTGTTAATAGTGTATGTAATGCATTAATGAAGAAATGTCCTAGAAACAACAGCTAATTCTTGTATTACTATGTCCAGCAACAGCAGGATTAGTGTCCTGAACTCTGTAAGTCTATCAAGCTACAGACATCTCCAGAAGAATCAAGATCAATATAAATCACTTCTGAAACTTTTAAGAAAGCCAAGGACGAGATGCTCTGATGACTCTTTTAAAACTTGGAACTGAGAAATTCTTGGCTCAAAATGCTGACTTTTAGCCAAGTACTGCACGGTAAGTTTACTTTTTGGCATGCCATAATCAACTCAGAAAAAGTACAAGGTGAGCATAAAGAAAAGGTTGAGGTAAAACAAGGGGAAGAAAAATAAACAGTTACGACTGAGAAAAAATCTGTAGAGTTCAAGATGTAGTGGACATTTTGTTCTTAGATGAAGAGACTTAAAGTTAGAAAAGCCATTCTTTTATAAAATTTACAGATTGTACTTTGTGACAGACTTGAGTTTTATGCTTTGTAGCTGTGTGAATAGGCACAGTCCCCAGGATCTGAATTAAACTGATGGTGATTTTCAGTGCTATATTCCAATAAGTTTCAATTGTTTGACACCATAATGTCAGCGGACATCAGAAGTGGTAATGTGTTTAGTCTGAAAACAAGCACATGAGAGATACCTGATCCCTGACAAGGCAGAAAAGCTCAAGCAACAAAGTCTGGAACAGAACTGGGACCATGAGTTACTGTTTGTTTAAAGTAAGTGAATGGAAATTATCCTATATTCAGGATGAAATGGAGCTATTGGAAAAAATCTGAAATTTAATGATAATTGTACTGCTCAAAGAAATAGGGACAAAAATGTGCAAGACTGCAAAATTGTGGACTGGATGACTTAAATATCTTAATGACATATCTGATGTATCTTGCATTAAAAGTTCACCATGATACAAATATAACTCTCAGTTATAGTGCTCTCATATTTTTATTTTGGGAATACACATAAAGAATGTATGTACTTAATGAATTTTTTTTATTATATGTAAATGGGAAAGCCATGCTCCAAATTCTAGTTACATGGTTTATTTTTTGGATATATTTCAAAGGATTGGTCTGTGAACTTGATTTCAGAAATATATATGGTCTTAGAGCTATGAGTGTCTGTTAAATTTTAAGTCTTCCATCATATCTTGCAAACAAGAAATGGAATTCTTTAAGGCATCTGGATGGTCACACCCAGAGAGTAGTTGATCAATGACTTCATGTCCTCATGAACATCAGCTGCAAACGGTGTCCCTTAGGGGTCCATATTGTGACCAGCACTGTTTAATGTCTTCAACAGTGAAACAGACAATGGGATTGAGAACAGTCACAGCACAATTGCAGATAACACCCAGCTGAGTGATGTGGTTGACATGCCTGAGGGATAGGATTTCATCCAGAAGGACCCTAAAAAGCCTTGAGAAATCGGCCCATGGAATTTCACAAGGTTCAACAAGGCCAAGTGCAAGGTGCTTCACCTGGGTTGGGGCAACCCCCCATTATCAATACAGGCTGGAGGATGAAGGAATTGAGAACAGCCCTGCCAAGAAGGACTTGGGGGTGCTGGTGGATGAGAGGCCGGACATGACCCGGCAATGTGCACTTGCAGCACAGAAAGCCAAATGTATCCTGGGCTGTATCCAAAGCAGCGTGGCCAGCAGGGCGAGGGAGGGGATTCTGTCCCTCTGCTCTGCTCTGGTGAAACCCCATCTGCAGTGCTGCATCCAGCTCTGGGGTCTTCAGAACAGGAAAACCACAGCTCTGTTGGAGCAGATCCAAAGGAGGGATGCAAAAACCATCAGAGACTTGGAATACCTCTCCTCTACAGCAAGGCTGAAGGAATGGGGGCTGTTCAGACTGGAGAAGAGAAGGCTCTGGGGAGACCTTATTGCAGCCTTTTAGTACTTAGAGGGGGCTTATAAGAAAGATGGGGACAAACTTTTTAGCAGGGCCTATTGTAATAGGACAAGGGGTAATGGTTTTACACTGAGAGAGAGTATATTTAGATAAGATATAAGGATGAAATTTTATATGATGAGGGTGATGAAACACTGGAGCTGATTGCCTAGGACACTCTAGGCGTTCCATCCCTGGAAACATTCAAGATCAGGTCGAATGGGGCACTGAACAACCTGGTCTAGTTGAAGACATCTCTGCTCACTGCAGGGGCATTGGACTAGGTGTTCTTTAAAAATCCATTCCAACCCAAACTATTCTATGATTTTATGGTTCTATGATTCTATGACTAACATCTAAATTACAAAAAATATATATGGCAAGATATAGAGATGTGATCATTATTTCAATTTTCGTATTATTCAGTGAGTTCCCATTTGACAATCACAATTAGCGTTGATAAAGGACAGCATAGTGTTAACACTGCCCAAGTGGAAATATAATCTTATTTAAAATTGGTTTTATTAAAACACTTAATTTGAATAAAAACCTGGCCTTACTCTGTGATGTCTTAGGTTTTAACTTTTATATTTTCCTGATTCTGTACTGCTTAGTGTGTAACTCTGAAGTTTCTTGTAGCCTGTTAATTTCTGCTCTCTCATGCTAGGTAGACATAACAAAGCCTCTCCGGGCCTGCTCTCCAAGGACACCCAGCCCGTCCTAGGCCCAAAAAATATAAACCAAAGGACTGCTAAGGGGGGCAAGCTGAGGGGAATTACATCATTAAACTGAAGCTTTAATTGGAGAATTAACCCTGATATGCAAATGAACCAAACCTATGAAGGTGTGAAGAACTTGTGACCTGTCGTCCATCTTGGGGTCCATCTTGGCAGTTGCCTCTGACTTCCCAGGGGGTACCTTTGAAGGCCTTTCAAATAAATACCTATCTTTATTCCCTTATTCTGTCTAATCTCTGTTTCCAGGAGGCCTCTCAAGGCATCAGTACATGTCTTATTAAAGACAGGATGATTATGGGCCTGACTCATTCAATCTTCCATCTACATATAACCTCACATGTTCTCAGCTCTCACAGAGTGCATGATTTACACAGAAATGCAGAGAGATGGCTAAAATTTGAAAAGGAGGAGGCTATCTTGTTACCTTGAGGAACCTGCATTTCAACAGACGTTTATAAAAGAAATGATACTATTGTCTTCACTCATTATTGCAAAAGCACTGTCAAACTTAAACAGAAAAGCAGGGGCTACAGAATTCATATTCAGTGTTACACCTCTCCCAGGCAATACGAGAACAGGGAAGTAATTGAGCTTCTTTGATATATCACACTTCACACATCTTACCTCCTTGCAAGTCAAGAAGACTTGAGCTGTTTGCTGTTTTCTTTGAGTCAGTTCTCCAGTGTTTGCCTGATGTAACTTCACTGTGATGACTGTGAGGCCACTGTGCCTCAAAGACTAACGAAAGTGAACAAAATGAAGATCTGTTCCCAAGTCTTCGTGTGGATGCTGAAATGAGCCAAAGCTGTACAAGGAAAGAAGAAAGAACATTAAGTATGCAGAAGAATGAACAAATACACAAGTTCAAGATTGGATGACTGTCTTGTACCATGTTTGCATATCCCAGGATTTTTCGGTCTGTATGTCATGTTAGGATATGTTAGAAAGATACATGTAACAAGTGTAGACTAGACCAGTGGAAAACCTTTTAAATGGCTTAGATTTAAATTATTACTTATGCATCAGTCTATTTCTTCTCTAACTTAATAAGTATTGATTGGTTCTGTGTACTGAAATCAAATAGACTTTGGGAAGATATTGATGTCTTTTTTCTGAAATATACAAATTGGTACAGCTGATATCTAGACTTAAGCCTTCTTATCAGCAGGTACTGAAGAGATTTTCATTGTTATTTATCTCTTCCTCTATGTACAAATTTCTTACTGAAATCAAAGCAAGGACTTAAAAACCAGCTCAGAAAGAGTGACAAAATTTAGCCCCATGTTTGTAAATATATGTCATTTTTTAGAAGCAGAACTTAAAGGCAGGAAAATTTACTCTTTTAATGAGTCATTTGACAACACAGGGCTCAGTAAAGCAATTAACATATGAAGCATAGAAATAATGCACGCAATTAGGAAGACAAACAATAGAATAAAGACTATCTCCTCCAGACTAAAGTAAGCTGCAATTTCCCTGCTACCTGAATTTGGTTCACTACTGAAGAGAGTGCTGAAGATTTCCCTAATGAAGGAAAATCATCAGACCATAAGGAAAATATATACATCTGCTCCTTTAAGAATGACAGCTATAATTCTTCTAAACATAAAGGTTTAGCTTGAACCAAATAACTTACTTTCACTCCATCTAGAAAACATAATCCTACTGCTTCTTAAAAGCCTGGGTGAAATTTAGAAGAATAAGCACACTTTAGCTTGTTAATGCTTTAGAAAGACCAAATCCAAATTAAGAGAGAAAATTCAAAATCACAGAATAAACGTAATATTTTAATGCTGGGTTTGCTATAATTTATTCCATGACAAACTAGAGTCCAATCCAAATTGTTCTGTTGAGAGTTCCTACTTAGTTCAGTAAAATTTAGATCAGATCCTTCTGACATAACAGTCTTGCAGCATCAATTATTTACATGTGCACCTCTACTTATCATGTCCTCATATTATATCAATTCTGTATTTTCTAACTGGGTAAAAGAATTTTTTACAGTGGTATGAATCCCAGTTCTGTGTTCAATGGACTGTCTTTAAGATTTGTAGATTCAGCAATAGATTCTGCAAATGTTGCTCTCTCTTTTTAAGCATTTCCTGTGAGGAGCAGCACCTCTGACAATTAATACAGTATCCTGATGGAGCACCAAGTATTGACTAAATTCATATTTCTGACCAATTAGTTTAGTATCAAAATATTACTCTTCTGCTCACTTTCTGGGCCACCTTATACCAAGAACTGACTTGTTGATGTTAGCAAAATTGTATACACAATAAAAAAATATAAACTTTTTGTAGTAGTGAGCTTATCCTACAAGAGTTTTTAAATAAGAAAGTTCTACTTGAATCAGGTATGAATACTTCCTTAAATTTCAGTACAGGCCAAATTCATACCAGCACTGGAATTGTCTTCCATAAAAATGCAATTTTAAATCAAGTTCTTGAACTATGAATATGCTGTAAGAATAGAATGACCTATGTTTTTATCATCTTTAAAATATTTTCTTCATTATCAAATGCTTATAGAAGATGATTGCTTTATTTTTCTTGTTCTTTTTAATTTTTTGCCCCTACAGAATAGATCCATCTTGGAAGTTTATCACAAATGTTGAGTTTTATTCTTTTTAATTAGAGGACATAAACAATTGCCTCTTCAGTCTTTGCAGTTCTTTGAACTGCCTTTGAATCAAGATCAGAGACCACAATAAAAGAACTTCCTACTGTACAGTTTTATACCCTTTTATGTGAGATGCTTAAAATGTTTAAAAACTTAGTATTTTTCAATATTTTTTGCACTAAAAAGAGACAAATGTGGGGGTTTGCTGTCGCTTCTTCTCATTTTTGCTGGAGGAAAAATAAATTTTCAGCAACAAACATCATTTACAAAAACAATGTTTTGAAGAGGGAAAATATTATTCTTCTAATGTTTCTTCTCTTTTTTCAAAGCAAATAATACGTGTACAGCAAAAAAAACCAAACAGGGAAAATATGTATCTGAAGAAAATTGTAGTCCCGTTACTGTAAGCCCAGTGTAGGACCCTTTCCCTGTTCCAGATACCCATTTTCCTTGTCAGCAGCTTGAATATTTTGAGCTCTTGGAGCTGTTCATGCCTTGCATATTTCTTCCTTGTGGTTCTAATTTGCAGCGATCTGGGCTGCTAACGCAACTGCGGGCGCGGCCGGGCCGGCGCGGGCGGGAGATGAAAGCGGCAGCCGCGTCTCCCGTGGGCGCTCGCCGTGACCTACTTGCAGGGCAGCCAGACACAACACGGGCACCACGTGCTCCCGCCCCGCCGCCACAACAAACCATTAAACCCGGCAGCTTAAGGCTGATTTAGGACCCTCTGGTCTGTAAGTGGTGTCTGACTTTTTTGATCTGCTAACTGATCACAGGTGGATGAAAGGGGATCTCTGGGACAATTAACCATGAATTCGACAGGTCCGCTGTCACAAAGGAGAGCGGTTAGTGTTTCGCCTCGGAGAGGGTTGAAAAGGCAGCATTCAGTGATTGTCATGACAAAGACGAGAAAGAAAAGCAGAGGATGAAAACATGGTCAGCTTAATATCCATGCAAAAATTCTGCCCTAAGTGTCACATCCTCCTAATTAAATTCTTGGTTCTACCCTCGATGATGTTGCATTTCAACAGCACAAAATATACTATGACAAATAAAAGCACAGCTTAAAACAGCTGGGAAAAACATTGTGCATAAAAAATCCCTAGTGGTGCCTGAGAAAGTCATCATTTTTCAATAAACTAGTGATATCATGCTCAATAAGTTTTGTATTTTTAATAAAGGATTCCAAACTGACTAAGTTAATAATTAAGGTTATTTCTTCTTTGGTGCCCTCCATGTGATCTGAGTATTATACTTAGCAAAGGTTGAGTAAAGCCACTGAGGCAGGGTGCCCATGGCAACATTTTCAGATGTACCTAGCTGAAGTTTCTTGCAATAGAATTACAAAATAATTATTATTTATTAAACATTTGTTATTTGTATTGTTGTATTATTATTTCATTATTTTGATACGTTATTGATAATTTTTAATATCATCATTGTACATAGTTGCATCCCAACAGTCACTGAGATAGACAAATTCCACATTCCACCTATAAAAAGGTGTGAGAATTGCTTTTTTTTTTGTCATTGACCATGGACTTTTTCTTTTTTGAAATAGAAAGCTGGTACATGAAGCCAGCAGACAATAGAAATCTATCCCTACTGTATGCTTAAGTACTAAACTAATATGTCTTTTTAGAACTCCTTTATATGGGAATCGATAGGTTTGGGTGAATAGATGACTGCTGCTACCTATGGTGGGCAGTGATTTATTGGCAATTTGTGGGAAAGGGAAAGTTGTAGAATACTCCATTTCATGTTGGCTTTATATATATATATATATAGCTAAAGTAACTGGGAAAAAAATGCTCTTCTCTGGTTTTAAGAATTAAGAATGCATAACACCACATTAACAATAAAAGGGGACAAAGTGCATCAGATAACACAGCCCCTCACCTTTTTTCATAGAGAACAGAATATCCCTTCCTCTCCCTCATTGAAAAATCCATTCCTTAGAGAGGTAATTACGTGTGGCATTGGAGGGGCCACATCTCAGCTGATATTCTACAATTGTTGACATATTTGCCTGAGTCCCCTGACACACCTAAGTATCTGCTATTTTGACCCATTGTAGGAGGAGCAATTCTCAGACAAGAGAAAAAGAGATGGATCAACTGGCAATTGAACCTGCTCACAAACACAAGCAGGTCTGCCAGGGGTCATCTGGCTTGTCAGAAATGCAGCTCAGTGTTGAGAGGAGACCATCACTTAGGTGCAGTTGGCCCGGGAGTGTCCAGTCCCACACTGGGTTGTTTCTTTTTGAGGATCTGGGTTCTTTTAGTCTCTCCAGCATGCCATGGACTCTAGACCTCCATGATGCAATGTCATGCCTTTGGGCATAGTAAACTCCCAGAATAAAAAAAAAAAACCAACTGCAGTGAGTAGGGTGCCTTTTATTTTTAAATCGCTGTATTTATAATAATTTTGCTTCTTAGGACATGCCACAGGCATATCTTGAGCACATCTGGAACCTCCTGCTCCCACATAAAATTAAGCAGGGACAACCTAACAGCTGATCTAGAATCTTTGTCTTGAGCATGATTAATCTCTTTCATATTAGATCCCCAGAACTTATCCTGTTACTCTAACTCTTATATCCCTAAAAAATTAAGCTTTTATACCAACTCTTACTTTCAGCAGAAAGAGAGAGAGATTTTCAAAACGAAGATATAACTGTCTAAGAGATGCTTAAGAGGAGAAAGGCCTTCTAGAGATATGCATCCCTCTCTGCAAAAGACACCAGTTATTTGCAAACTTTTCTCCACTGTAAAAAAGAAAAAATAAAAGGGAAAAAAACCCCAAACCAAAACTAAACCAAACCACAACCCACCAATCCTACAAGAAAAGCAAATAATCCCTAGCTTCTTCTCATAATTCTGGGCAAGAAACTCAAAACACTTTTAGGAGTATAAAAGTCTGTGATGAGTTTGGGAATTTTTATTTTAAGCAGCCCCTTAAAACTTTAAAATCCTGATATAGCATACATATTTTGTAAGAACATTTTAAAAACTTGACTTTTTGATACCTGACTTGTTTTTGTATTCTATTTTCTTTTAGTTGAATAAAGATTTGTTTCTTAATATTTCAAAGCTCCAATGAATAAATCTTTTTCTTTAAATATTTGCATTTGTATAATTACATCAATCTGTTATATACAAAACTCTGAGGTCAACTGGAGACTTATTATTTGCTCAAAAATTTCGAATTTTGAGAAGGTCTAGGTCTCTAAAAATTTTTTTTGCGATGGGAGAACACATTAACAGACTCCTCCACTGCGAAACTGAGGTATTTCCTTGATCTGTGCTTGTCTTGTTTGTGTTTAGGGTACTTTTTAAAAAATATTGCTATCACTTTCAAGCCTTATATATGATACAGGCTTAGAAAAAAAATAATAAAGGAAGGTAATTACACTTTTTTTTTCAGAAGGTAAAAATATTTTCTGAAAGATAAATGAAGACATAAATGATCAAAATCTCTCCAACCAGTGGACATTTGAGTGCACCTTCCCCACAGAATAAGGAAGAAAAACCAGAAATTTCTGTACTGTTGGAAACAATCAGCCTTTTTACTCTGTTCTAGTTCTTCATGTTATTGATTTGATCATAAATAGTAAATCTCCCCCAAACTTTTTTTTATTCCAGTTAACCAAATGCTAAGGTGTTGTCATATGCCTGCCTGTACTGCATCCATCTCCATCCATGTATTTTGTCAAACCTCACGACAAATATACTTTTCTGCTTTTAGGTTTCCTGCATGAGAAAACCAGGCCTGCAGCAGTAACGCCTGCTGTTTCCTGAGAGCCCCACCAATGGGGATAGACCAAATCAAGCACCAGACTGTCTTTACCTTGAAAAATGGGCAAATTATAAAATTTCCCTCTCATGGATCAATGGTGAAGACACTGACTCCCTTTCTTGGTACTGACACCAGGTTTGACTCTTGACTGCACTTCCAGAAAATTCTATTTGTAAAATTCTCACCCTGGAATGGCCCCTAAGCCATTATTATTTCTTCATTTCAGTGCCTTCTCAAGAGCTGCTTCTGCCACAATATGGCTAGGAAATAGGAAGAGAGAGGAAATGTCATGCTTCTTGAATATATGGAATGCAAAAAACTTTGACAAATATATAAATACAATTGCTATTTGTCAATATAAGAGGCATATTGGTTATTTTTGCAGATAAGTTTTTGCATCATACAGCTTACTTTTGAGTAATCAGTTTACATAGCAATCTTTTCTGTTTCAATTGCAGTGATCCCTGTAACTGTTTGCTCACAGGAAATGGTTCCCAGCTGAGATTACTCTACTTATGCTTTGCTGTAACATACATGCTACCATAAGAATAAAAAATTTTTTATTCACTGTCATTGTTATGTACTATAATGCTGTTCTAAAATCCATGTTCTTTTCTTAGCATTTTGAGTTATCACTCGTACTTTCAACTTGTCTTTAAAAAAGATGTTGGCATTAAATAAATGTGTATATTGCATTTGGTCTTCTAAACTGGGAGGAGCTGTTGACTCCCTTGAAGGCAGGGAGGCCCTGCAGAGAGACCTCGACAGATTAGAGGACTGGACAATCACCAGCCATATGAAGTTCAACAAGGAAAAGTGTCAGATTCCTCACCTGGAATGGGGCAACCCTGGATATATGGACAGACTCAGGAATGAGATGCTGGAAAGCAGCTCCATGGAAAGGGACCTGGGGATCCTGGTCAACAAAAAGCTGAATATGAGTCAACAATGCCCTGGCAGCCAGGAGGGCCAAGAGTGTCCAGGGGTGCATCAGGCACAGCATGGCCAGCCAGGCAAGGCAGGGCATTGTCCCGCTCTGCTCTGCTCTGCACTGGGGTGGCCTCGCCTTGAGTCCTGTGTGCAGTTTTGGCACCACAAGAAAGATAAAGAACTACTGGGGAGCATCCAAAGGAGGGCCACAAAGATAGTGAAGGGCCTTAGGAGAAGCAGGATGAGGAGTGGCTGAGGTCACTTGGTCTGGAGGAGACTGAGGGGACACTTCACTGGAGTTACAACTTCCTCATGAGGGGAAGAGGAGGGGAAAACTCTGACCTCTTCTCTGCGGTGACCAGTGACAGGACCTGAGGGAATGGACTGAAGTTGTGCCAGGGGAGGTTTATTTTTGGATACTAGAAAAAGGTGCTTCACCAAGAGGGTGGTTGGTCACTGAACAGGCTCCCCAGGGAAGTGGTCACAGCACCAGCCTGACAGAGTTCAAGAAGCATTTGGACAATGCTCTCAGGCACATGGTGTGACTCTTGGGGATGGTGCTGTGTAGGGCCAGGAATTGGACTTGATGATCCTTGTGGATCCCTTCCAACTCAGCACATTCTGTCATTCTGTTTTTCTGTGATTCTTTTTGCTCTGATGATTGTACTGAGATAGGAGACTTTGAAGTGTTGTCAATTTTACCAAAAGTATCTTACAGCATGTCATTATAATTTCTTAGTGGTCTTTTTGGTATTTAACAAAACATGGGATTTATTTAACCTTTTACTTGTTTTACACCTTTTTTTTTCATTGTTTAATACTGCATAATTCTTTCTTCTGTTATTTATCTAATGTAATAGATGCTACAAAGAAAAATTCAGTAACATTCATTACAGAGAAAGCCTTGGATGCTTTTTTATTCCATGCTTATTTTGGGAAATGGATACCTATTTATTAGAGTTATTTAGACAAGCTGTTAACATGTAAATTTTCTACATGAATGTTCTCTTGGTGATGCATGTACAATAACAGAAAGAAAAAAAGGCCTAATAAAATGAGATTAAGTAAAAGTAATGAAAATCACTCCATTGTTCTTACATACTGATCTCTTTAAGTTTTTCACTTCTTGTAAACATCTCTTGGACTACTCTTTTTTAGTTCTGGGACTCTTTTCAAGTCCAAGTGTAGTTCCAAGGAAAATAAGTAAAGAAGTCTGTTTAGTTTCCATCATACTTGGCAAGTGAAAATTCTGGAGAACTGAAGGCCTGAACCAGAATAACAGCTGTATCACTCAGTTTTCTCTTTTCCTTAGGATGAAATTTATATTTCAAGGACATAAACAAAAAACTCAAAAACTTAAATGCAGTAGCTGGTTTTGTTTGGTTTGTTTTTTTTAATGTTTTAAAGAAATGCCTTCATAGAATCATCTAGGTTGCATAAGGCTTTTCAGACCATCAAGTTCAGCTGTTAACCCAGCTCTGCCAAGTCCATGTCCTGAAATGCCACATCTACATGTCTTTAAAATACCTCCAGGGATGGTGACTCAGCCGTGTCCCTGGGCAGCTTGCTCCAATGCTTGACTATGCTTTCCATGAAAATATTTTTCCTAATATACCATCTAAACTTTCCCTGGCACAACTTGAAGTCATTTTCTCTTGTAGATGAGATATCAGTCAATATTTCCACAAGATTTAACTAATTCTCAAAGAAAAAAAAAAAGAAAAATAGCACAATTAGATTATGGACCAGTAAAACTATGACATTATCTGTCTCAAAGTCTTTAAACAAATGGTAGCCCTGGTATCTCTGCACAAACTGCAGTGTCCCACTGGACTTCTAAGGAATATAATGTTAAGAACAGAAATGTGTTTTGTTCTTTTTAAAATGAGAACAATTCTAAATGAGATACACAGATTGATTTTGCTGTGCTGGTCACTGTGATGATTAATGCATTTTGACTAAATCAAAACATGATTTCTGGGTAAGCTGAGAGGAAGAGTAATTTAACAATCAAATTTGTTTTGAATGACCTCAATAATTGTATTGTAATTGCTCTTAAGAGTGTGGTAGTAAATTGTTTAGACTGCTCCTCATTTTGCATGAATCTGTATTCAAACACCATGAACACAACAAGAAAAACTAAACAGCCCTCAAGTGTATATATGGCATGTGCAAGTCCTTAGAAGAGAGCTTTTATCTTTTATTGTCATACAGCAGAGTACTAGATTGCCTTTTGTCTTGACTATGCCAACCACTCTGCCTCTCATCTGATTTTCCTCATGTTATTATGATGGAATGTGAACCCAGACTTCCTTGTTTTACTGCTTTTAAGTACTAGTCTCAGACACTAATATCTGCTTCTGTTGTTCTAG
Organism: Corvus brachyrhynchos; assembly: GCF_000691975.1. Lineage (NCBI taxonomy): Eukaryota > Metazoa > Chordata > Aves > Passeriformes > Corvidae > Corvus > Corvus brachyrhynchos. Next base: position 8,407,936 of record NW_008246057.1, on the reverse strand, counting down.
CCTTTAATTTAGTCTACTGTACAGGAAGTGGCCTATTTAATGTCCTCTCTCTTTTAGTTGACTAAACCTAGCTTGAAATTTCTAAAAGGAAACAGCTGCCCTTTGGTAAAACACAAAAATCACTGGATATGCTTCCCTATCCTTCTTGAGACTGAGGACGAGAATGTGTTGCTAAACCAGAAACAGACATTTATTGTGCTAGCAGGTGGCTATGCCACAACCTTTCTTCCATGCAAGATCCACATTTCACATTTGTCTAAGACTTGGTTTCATTCACGAAAGACAAAATTTTGGCACAATTGACCCTGCAAGTTGAAATTCTTAAAGTTTCTGGGGAAAAAAAATAAAATTGAAGTGAAAGGTCATAAAATGTAGTCCAGATTTTGATTCTCAAGTAGTCTTCTCCTTGGCTTGCCCAGATCGCACAGTATAATTTCCAGAAAAATTTGTTCTCGTCTTCATGAGAGCCAAGGTGCATAACAGAAAACTGCAGCAATGTAGAAGTGAGCTGACAGGCCCAGTATCTCTAATGATTATGGAGAGACCAGAGCATCTGGCAGTAACTATTCACCTCTCCCATATTATTTCTTAGCTTTGCTATTGGGAATGCTGATGCCTTGAGAGGCCACCTAAAAACAGAGACTAGACAGGAGTAAGGGAATAAAGGTAGGTATTTATTTGAAAGGCCTTCAAAGGTACCCCTGGGAAGTCAGAGGCAACTGCCAAGATGGACCCTAAGATGGACGACAGGTCACGAGTTTTTCACCCTTTTATAGGTTTGGTTCATTTGCATATCAGGGTTAATTCTCCAATTAAAGCTTCAGTTTAATGATGTAATTCCCCTCAGCTTGCCCCCCTTAGCAGTCCTTTGGTTTATACTTTTTGGGCCTAGGATGGTCTGGGTGTCCTTGGAGAGCAGGCCCGGAGAGGCTTTGTTATGCCTGCCTAGCATGAGAGAGCAGAAATTAACAGGCTACAAGAAACTTCAGAGTTACACACTAAGCAGTACAGAATCAGGAAAATACAAAAGTTAAAACCTAAGACATCACTGCCAGCTGCAGTCAGATCAGGTATTCTTAGACATTTCGTTGCTTGTTTTACTCACTATTATCACCACCACCAAGTTCTTGTCAGTGGGGATTGACATGAAGGTGAAAGTCCCTTTGGGCTCCAGTAACATGAGCCAATGCAGAAAGTGTTTTTGAGAGAGCATGTTATGGGGAGGAAAAACCTTCCAGTGCTGCCCCCTCACCTGTGGTTTCTAACTGCATTGGGTGGCACTTAACCAAGATGGTCTTTCTTTGAGTTGAACTGTGAACTCATGATTTCTTTTAAAGACAGGACTCATCCTATTACACCTGGTTTGTTAAAATAGTTCTAATTCTTCTGTATCCAGAATATCTTTCAGAGGCCTTTCCAATATGTGGCTGTGTTTCTGTCAAACAAGATTTCCTGAAATAAAAGGTATCTGTTTTCTAGGAAATATATTGGCCTCTTGCCTACACATTCTCAGCAGCACTGCATGCCACTGTTAGTGTCCTGGTTATCTTAGACCTTCTCTCTCCCAGTAAGTGTTGCTCATCTGAGCTGAGCCAGTATTTTAGTGCCTAGGCACAATATCTGAGAGCATTGTGCTTCTTTTTAAGAAATTTGCATATCTACTCCATTTTCATCTTTAACCACATTTTGACAAATGATAATAATATCCTCATACACAGGATGACTTTCTTTTGATTTCTAAGTGAATATCAATGCCAAATTTCATGCAACCAGAATCCAAGGAATCAAGCTGATTCTACCTATATCTGTAATTCTCAGTCAGCTGCTGCTAATTCAGTAAGGATATAGTTTCTAATGCAAATTCAGAGTTATAAGTTGAATGTTCATGTATGATTGCACTTTACTATTTTATTGGATGTTAATACTTTCTTCCCTGCATGGCCTATTGATAGTGTGGTCTGCTGGGCTGTGGGCAGGGAGGACACCATATCTCTTACCATTGCACAGCTTTCTCCAGCACTTCTGCCACTGGCCTGAAGAATTGAAGAGATGCTGGGATGTGATGGAAAGGCAGGATCCCCTACACTTCTTTTTAGCATCTGGACACAATGAGAGGTGAGACAAATTGCCTTGGACCCTGCAGTAAATCTCAGTCTCTGGATGAATAAATATCAGATTCTTTTCTATGACTGTCTTTTTCCCTTAAGGGGCTGGCACAATTTTCTGAGACCTTTAGTTCTAGGCTTTTACTCTCTTACAAAAAAAAAAAAAAAAAAAAAAAAAAAGGAAGCTTTCCTTCTCAGCAGAGGTTGGTGAAAATTTATTACTCTTTTTTAACCTTTAACAGGTTAAAGTTTTTTTTTTTTCATTATTGTTGAAATTAGATCATCAGTGAAGCTGTAACAAATAGGTATTTAGAGGACCACCTGTAATAAATTCATTCTGGGGAACAGAAATTATAAATGTCAAACACAGCAGGAAATACAGAAATTTGAGAGAATGTCACCAAGTCCCTCCTAACTATTTGGCTACCAAAGTTTTGCATGTGTCTTTCACTACAGAGTAACTTTTCTCAAGGTAGGTTTGCCTTGGTATAGGTCTTTGTGCACCACCACAGCTCACTGAATACCATCAAAACTTTGTGCTGGATTGGTACTAACTATATTTTTCCAAGGGTGACATTTTTGCTGCTGGGCTTTTGGACCTTTCTATGTTGAATTATTTGTACAGATGAATATCTATCCACTATGCATAGCACATCTATCTTGTCTGGACGCTTTGAGCAGTTTAGAAATGTTGATAACTGGAAGCAATTTCTCACCAAAGACAAAGCAGAGTATTTAATAACTAAATCTTTGAAAAGAATAACAGAAACATATGGGGAACATTCATAATGCTCAAATTCAGACACCTGATTCAGCCACTTGAACTAGCCAAATGGCTACATCTAGTGTAGGAAACAAAACAGGGAGAAAGCAAAGACTCAAGACATAATTGTCTCCATTCCTTAATTCTTAGTTCACACCTGGTATGATGTAGAGCCACTATTCCAGGTGATAGAGGTGATATTTCTTTTATAGCCTGTGTAATCATCTAAGGCTCTCCAGAGTGTGACTCAGGTGATTTAAAATAGAATCACTCTCAACTGTCCAACTGAGATTTCATAGAATCTTAGAATGGTTTTGGTTGGAAGGGACCTTAAAGGTCTTCTGCTTCCAATCCCTCTGCCATGGGGGATTGTTTCTGGGTGCTGAGAAAACTAACCAAGGAAGATATTGCAGTAAATAAGCAGACTTATGCTGGGAGGTTTCACTGTGGATGTACAATCTTGTGTGCAAATGAGGCAAGGTTTTGACAAGTAAAACAGCAGGATGTTTTGACTTAATTTTTGTGTCTATTTACTTTTCTTCTTACTTTAAAAGAATGGAAGCAAAATCAGAGGATCTCACAATTTTATCTCTGAGATACACACTTTTTTTTAAAATCAAGTTTTTTGTCATTTGTGGCTTCATTGTAACTGCAGACTGGAAACACCATGTGGATAATCAGAAAAATGAAAATGAAAACTGTTTTTGTGTACATTCTTTTCCTTTCTAGCTGGGAAAGTTCAATAGACAAATTTTGTACTATGCAGAGAATCTGTAAAATATAATTACAAGGACTTTAGGGATAACTATATATTTTTTTGTCTTTTTGTAAAACAGAAAAAAGTTCTTACAGGAAACCCAAGAGAATAGACAAAAATTTAAAGTGAAACTGTGAATAAGCGTAACTATAAAACAGTTAAAACCAGGGATAATTTCTCATCTCCAAAGCAGAGTTTAAGTGTTTACTGAACACTTTATGAAAGTGATATCAAAATGTAATGTTGACATTATATCCTAGCGGAGAAATTTAATTAACTGTATTTACACTCAACAGTTTGGAGCCATTGAAACAAATATCAAGATGTCTCTCAGTGCGGTCGGTTGGGCATTTCTGCATGATAGTGTGTAAACTATGTAGGCAGCCTTAAAGGGAACTGAAGTTCACATTAAAGTTTTTATGCCATTACTTAGAGCTATAATGGAAAGTATTCTTCCCCCACAGGTAAATATCCAGCATTGCATCCAGTGGTTCTCAAGGCTGGGCAAGGGATACATCTCTGCTAGCACAATAGCCAAAACACAATTGTCCGTCTTGAGGGTGGGCAGAAAGTTGGGAGCAGCAGCTGGAGCATTAGAGGAACTGACAAGTTATGTTTTTATGACCTGCTTGAAACAATCTGTTTCGACATTTCAGGAATTACTGCAGCTTCTGGGAAAAGCCAAGCATGTAGTCTGATCCCAACAAGCCAGTACTCTGTGTTGAAGTTTAATTAAGCCACCTACTGAGAAAGCTACCATAGGGGAAGCTCTTCTTGAGCATCAGATTTGCAAACCAGTGTAGAGTATCCAGGGAAGAAAGCAGTTTCAACACCCAATATATTTGCCCTAGTTCCTATGAATTACATGCCCTACTTCTTATGAATTATGCATATTGAAAGCTCAGGAAGGAATAATCTCCACAAATTTGGTCATTGTAATGCTGAAATTGTCATAAATCCATAAATGTTTTACCCACCCTACTAGTTATTTTTGTAATTGAGCAGTATAGTTAGACCTTAATTAGTTTACAGATTGTGATTACCATGATCTATTTACTTTTTAAGCTTCTTCTGGTTTAGTTTTAATCCATCACTATCAGTGAATTTTCAGAAAGATTCATGACATAATGCAGTATGTCACTTGTGTCCTTAGATAGCATGATATAAGAATGAAAGCAGGCACCATGCCAGAGAACAAAGATCATTGGATGGAATTAAAGAATTTGCATGTAGTAGGTGTTTGTTTATATTACATTAGAAAATGAGCTACTCTTAACTATAACTTATTTTCAAACAATTCAGTTATATTTTCACAGAATTGTTCTTTAAATTTTTGATACCATACATGATCAAGAAATTACCAATGATTTTTAAATAAACATTGTAATGATGTCAGTGGAACAGTTCCTCCAAGTTAAACTTCCCAAGGCTAGGGCCAGATATAAAAAGTTTATGTGAGGTTTTTTAAGTGTAAGTACAGCTTGGTGCTCATCAGAGCTTGCTAAGATTAGTTTGTAGACCATAAAAGGAAGTGATACATGACTACACTCCTCTTTCTTCATGCCTTTCTGTCTTTCTTCTTGCTGTTTTTAGAATCAGTCCCATGTTCTACCTGGTACATGGAAACTGTTTTTTAATTTTGAATGACAATCCATATTGTAGTTTTGAGACACCTCTTTAAAAATGTCTTCCCCAACACATTTCTGCTTTATTGCTGCATGTACTTTGTCCTATGTACCACCTTAAAAGGTACAGTGGGTACCTATTTTTTACAGATAGTGCCTTATTTTACCTTACAAGGAATTTATTCTTTTATTCAGGAAAGCACGATAACTTGCAGATATTTGGATTATTGTCAAATGCCAGCATTTTAGGTTTGTTTGTAGTAATCAGCCATTTTCTAAAAGTGGGGGAAATACGGGATTTCTATATTGATCTTTGCCTTAATCTTATCCTAACAAAAATCCCAAGGATGTTAGAGGACACTATTTTCCTATAGGGGCTAAATAAATACTCAGAATTCTTCTTTCAATGACATATGCAGCTCACCCTGGGGAAGCCCTGTCTGCCAGGGAGGTTGGAATTTTTAAAAACTTAAATGTCACATATAGAAGTTATGAAACAGATAATGCTTTCCATAGAAGAGTTCTGTTGCTTGTCAGTCAGTGATACATCCATCTTTGAAAATTTAGTAATTTGTGCAGAATACATGAAGAGGGCTAATGAGGTCCTTCAATTTACTGGAAAAACACTGGCAGGATTTTTTTGAAGTATGAAGAAATTCAGTGGCCTGGGAGCTCTTTTCTGTAACAGCTTTACTCCTTTGAAGATTGCAATGATATTTCTCTATTTTTCAGTTTAAAAATTAGACTCAACCTCCACTAAAATCACAGGAAAAAAAATATACTGGCTTCCTTGAAATCTAGAATGACAATTTATTTGTTTATCTACTACTGAAATGTTCCAGTATTCTCTAACTCTTCCAAATCATAACTTCAAAAAAATTTATTAGACCATCAACTGCTCCCAAGAAGTGCTGAAAAAAAAAAATTGCAGCAAACACAGCAGAATTAAAATCCTTGAAAATTACTCTTGATGTAAAAATATGGTATAGAAAATACTTGTTGTTCATAGTCAAATTTTAAACACATTTACTAAAGAAAAGGTATGAAATAACTGCATAAATGACACATACCTATGTGTAAATGGTAGATTTTAAAATTACATGACTATACTTGCCGTAATTTAGAGACTTTAGCAGAGTATTAGAATGAGATATCAGCTTTACAATTGTAAGTAACAATCACTTTTATCATTAAAGGGATTTTTACCTTGAAAATTCCATGGCATCATTAAAAAAAAAGGATATGCAAGATGTTCACACTGTACACATATGTATATATGATGAAATAGTTAAATAAGTAACTAGAACTAATAAGATTAAGATCCTGAAAAATGGAGTATACAGGCTAAAGATCCCCAGATTAGTTTGGTCAGACACACACAGGTTCTTAAAAGAAGCTGCCTACAAGCTTAGAAGCTTGAGTAACTGACAGGCAGAACAGGAAAAACAACATAAGACATGAGATAGCTGGGCTCTAAGTCACATTTAAACACCCAGAAAATTGATCTTTGCAGAGCTGAACCTTTAGCATCTGCAGGTTTTATCAGACATGACACCTGCATGGGATACGAGCACGAGGCCAGCTGCAGGGATCAGAGCAGGGTGTAGAGAGCAGCTCTGACACAGCTGATGTTAAAGGGTCATGTGCTCTTCCTGGCTGGACAGTGTGTTGTGGATTTTAGCCACAAAAATGAAACCAATAGACTGGGTGAGGAATGACTATAGCAGGTGAGGAATGACTATAGCAGCTCCTCCAGAGAGTGCAAAGTTCAGGCTGGAAATGCCACAGAGTCCCAGGAGGAAGAGTTTGTCTATATACAAATAATAGGAAGTGAATCAGTGACCCAATTTTACTTGTTTTGATTTAGTGTATGGGTCCTTCTTTGCAGGGTTGGTAGAACAAGATGAGTTTCAGTCACCTGGCTAAGATCATCTGTTTGAGAACATTAATTGGATTAGTTACTTACTTCAAGGTTTCTTAAACATGACCCTGGTACACTTTAAGAAATACTCTTTATCTAGTTATAGATTTTATGACAACAATACTAATAACGAGGAATAGCCTCTTCAAAATTGCAAATTTATGATGAAGGTGCTATGAATGTAATTTATGATCATGTTTAAAATGGAAATAGCTACTTATTTACACTTCAGTTGAATTAGAGGAGAAAGCATGCTTGGGCCTTTTGGGTTTGTTTTTATCATGTACAAGATTAGGACAGACTCTTAAGTAAATTGGATTAGTGCCCTTGTGTAGTCTGCAAATAGGATATCTATAAATAACCTGAAGTCTTTAGTTTGTATTTTTCTATCTTCCAGGACTGTGAGAACAGGACCAGAGTGAGAGCATGAGATGAGCATGAGGTAAACTTTTATATGAGGCAAGAAGAACAACCTGGGGCTGTTTATCAGATAGAAAATAACTTCATTTCAAGGCCATTCTATTCCATAGTTTTTCTCAGGAAGAGGAGAATAGCTTATATTCATTTTTATTCCAGTAGCTTATTATTGGAGCACACTCTGTCTGCATTTATAAAATGGAAATAAAGATAAATTCACATACCGAAGAAGGGAAGGTATGAGAACAACTGACAGGTATATCAGATTATTCATTTGTCATAACATCGAAAGACCTTCAGCTGAAAGTACAGAAGAGTGGGAAGGTTAAGGATCATGCACTGTTGGGACTGTTTTGAGATGACAGCCTGAATGTTTGCTTGTTCAATGAGTTATGACCTTCAAAATGCTGCAGGAATGAAGACATGCAAACGTTGAGAAAAAGCCTCTCCTCAGGAGACTTCCAATGCTAAAAATGGTTATTGACGATTGTCTAAGTTCTAGTGGAGAAAGGAAAGAGACAAGCATCATCACCAGATCCTTTGACTTTCTTGATTTTATTGAAATAACGTTGGTTTTTTTAAAATCAGAATTTGATGTTTCTTGAAATATATTTGCTTCATACAGGAAGAACTGCCTTGATAACCTGTTAATCTGACTTTGGATTCCAGAGCTCTTTTGCCACCTCAAAAAAGAAGTAGAGGAGGGAAGCCCCACGAAAATCTAACTATGCAAGAGTTCACTGGGACCTGCAGCACTTCATATGCAGTTTGAACTACTGATGTGAAATATCTGAGTTCCAAGGTTTCAACTACTCCTGTATACATTTTATCTTTTATAAAATTTGCTGGTTAATACAATTTTAAATGAAAAGCTCAATACTTTTCAGTAGTGTGCAAAAAAAAAAAGAAACTACTATTTTTCAGTTATAGTTAATAAATGTGCTTTAGCCAAAAATAAAATGCATTTTTTTCTCAGATTTGTCACTCATTCATTTTTTAGAGGTGGATGGCATTTATTGGCAGTCTCACAGAAAAAAAAAAAAAAACGATCAGAAGGAAGAGAATTCCTTAGAAGAAAAGCCAAAAATGGTAGGGTGGAGAAAGTGAAATATAGGAGGAACTAATTCTGAAAGTTATAAAAATATCTCTTTACTGCATTTAGAGAAGCTGAAATCTTAGCTCTTGACATTGGTTTATGTTTCAGTTCCAGGCAAGTCACGAATTTTTTGTGCTTTGTTTCCTGATCAAAATGCCATTCAGAAGTTGCAGAGAGTCAGTGACAATTTGGATGCTCAGGTAAAGCTTAGCACTGCTGATGTGTGCACGAGTGTGGGACTGCTGCCAGACAAACACACAAATTAATTTCTCAGTAGTAAAGGTGGCAAGAGTGCAGCCTTCTGTATGCTGTATTTTTCTAAAAGTCTATATGAGTGGTAACAAAAATAGACCTAAAAGTGACAATTCAGCCTTATCTCATGTGAGATTTTTCTGGGCCCTCTTTCCTATTTGTTAGTCTCTGCAACGAAAATTTCTAGAGGGATTTAGCAACATCAGAAAAAGCACTCAATTTGAGAAGACAAGGATGTAAGTACTTACTTGATCACAGCATTTTTAAAATGCAAAATGTGAATGGAAAAACTAGCTACAGTTAAATCAGGCATGGACTGATGTAAGATCTAGCCAAAAAGAAATTTTGCTCTATGATAAAAATGTTTTGAGCTTTTTTCCCCCCTTGTCTCTGCTGTCCTTTAATTTTAAAAATGCAGTTGAAGCAGAGAAGCTGTTTTTCAAATTATAGTGTGTGATTCCTAGAACAGGCATATTTCTGTTCATTTGTACTGTTTGGAGACCACAAGAGGATAATAGATCTACTTTAGTGATGTTAGACTTTTATGTACACTCTCTTCCTGGTCTTCTATAAAGTTTTGCTTCTCACCCTGACTTGGATACTTAAGTTCAGTGTCAGTGGTTTGTTGTTGTTGTTGTTGTTGTTGCAGTTACTCAAGGTTACTTCAAGTCTCATGTTGCAAGCAGTTTCACAAACTTTCAAGGTCTGAATAAATAGGTCACTTAAATTCAGGGTCAGTATTTGTTCATTTGTACACTACTGAGTCACTAAATGGTGAGCTCACAGTCAGTAATTTAAAAAGGAAAAAAGTAATTTCTGTTACCTCTCTGTGGCTTAGTGAGTTAGCAAACAGGATTGAGTAAAAATAGGACAGTTAATCATCTCTAGAACAGACAGAAAAGCTGTTTGTGACTGGGAATAAGTCACTTTGCACTCTCTCACATCTCAGTCATCGTTTGTTGTGTCCTTGTTAGAGTAGCAACGGAACTATTGCCCCACTGGTAAAGTCGAACAGGCGCATGGAACCCTCCAGACTCTACCATCCCCACCAAATTGCAAACTGCTTCCTTCTCAGAGCAGCAGATCACAAATGCAAAATTGGTGTGTGTGGAGGGGGGGGTGGGGGGGTCTGTGTGTGTGCATGTGTGTATCCAAAATCAAACACAATGCAGCAAATCAGAAACGCGATTTAGATGAAACATCTGTAAAGATACAAACAGACTTTTATCGACTGAAGCAGTCTCTTGGTTGCCTCCGTGCCCACAAGAAAGGTGAAGAGAGAGAAAAATAAAGTAATAACAACATTTATGTATTCCTTCCATTCGAAAGAAGATGAGCAGAGTCATAAGTGTCTGCAAAGTAGAAAAGATGCCCAGTATTTTAGATGCTGTGGGCTATCTTCTTGAACTAGTTTCTCTACAGATATTCACTTAGTGCCTGATTCTGCCTCACTTGCACTACACTGAGCAGCATTTTAGGGAAAATTCTGTATTCAGGATGGACATTGGCAATTTATTTTGAGAGGAACACTGCACTGTGGACACAGCCTGTGCTACAGGCTCAGCACAACTAATGAGTCTCAAGGACATGAAATATTGTTCTCCTCCAGAAAATGGGGCATCTCTATTATATGAGGGACAGCTGCCTTTCAACTCTGCAATAGCTCATCGCACAGATTTCTGTAAGTAGGTAAATGCAGGCACGTGTTAACTGTTCCTCCCTCAGTGTACAGGAGGTGCACCTTATTATGAGGATGATGGAAGACTGTAGCCTTGAACCCATTCTCCTCTTGTTTTTCAGAAGGGGTTTTTGAAGCGGGGATTGTGGACCATGGCTGTCCAATTAACTCTCTTCCACCATCATCTTCTGCAGAGTATCCCATGTTTTCTTCTATCTCCCATATCAATGACTCCATGGATCATACCACACATTTCCCAAGTAAGTGGTATCATTGTTTGCCCTTAGGAACTTTGCTTGCTACGGCTTAGTTTATTTTACCACCTTATTGAATATTCAGCAAACACAGGTCACTTGTGAAAATGAAAAAAAGATCTTGCTCAAATCCAACTGTTAATGTTGACAAATATTAACAGAAAAAAATACGTCAATACATCATCATTTCAAAATATTTTCTCTGACTTCTGACAAGATTCAGTAGGATAAGCTTTTTGTGGTATTTTGTAAGCATGTGCAGTCTGTATAGCTCAAGAGGGTTATAAAAAATATGGTACACAAAGCCGATTGCAAATATTACAATTTCACTATTTGTTCTTCATAGCTCATGCTTCCATCATTTAGAAGCCCAGAACAATAACCCTGACGCCCTAAAAGCAACATTAAACAGTGCAGTTTAACAGTTCCACCATGTACTACAACAAATACTAGAGATGTTTCCGTTCCCACTGACTGTGAGACCTCACATTTTTTGTGGTTACTGATACAATCCTTCCTTTCTTCCCATGAGATATTCCATTTGATGTTTTGAAGTGCATATTTACTACATCATTTCTATGCCTTCAATTGAATGGATTTTTATTTTTATTTTCTGTCACAATAAAAACAACTTGAAAAATGAAGAGGTAGTAAATTATAGCTATTATGTGACTTTAGTAATTTTCTTCATTGTTTCTTGGTCTATTCTGCAATATGAGATATTTTATCATACAGTAAATTTTCAAGCAATTATTTTGGATGCTAAACGAGGAATAAAATATTATTGTGATTTTTCGTTCATTTGTTTTGTTTTTGTTTGGAGAAATGAATGATGAATAAATAGATGAAAAATAGTTCCTGGAAACTGCAGGAGAAATCCATGTATGCAAATCCTAGACAATAATTGCAGTTCAAGGATATCTTGCAGGCCTATTTTTGGAAAAGGTTCAAAAGTTATTTAAGAGACTCTCACATTTGAATATATTGGTATCTTTGGATATATGTATGGTATCTATTAAACAGATTGTTCTAATAGCAATTTTCTTTGTAGTCCCACTATGATGTTAGGTACACTAAAAAATAATAAATTTCATTATAATCTGAGTTTATAATGCTTATTCATCTTTTACAATCCTCTGTCTTTTTTCTAAAACACAATTCTGAGTCTTTGCCTTATAGTTTCAGAATATGACCACAAGTACAGTTCACATCCTTCCAGAACTAAAGTCTCAGGTACATTTTAAATAAAAGATGATTGTGAGCTTTGTCGTAATCTTTTGGGATGACTGCCTTTCAGACCTTCAAGAAGTCCATAAAGTGAAGCTGAATGGATAGCTTGTCAGTGTAGAAAGAATCTGCATCAAGAAAGTATAGTAGAATAATGATCTAAAAATATATTAGTTTTAATTCATGCATGAAAGTGACCTGATGGCTCCTAAAAGATGAGCTATGATTAGACTAATTTTCTTTCAAGTAGATTAAAAATGGGACCTTATAAATGTCTAGATAATAAATTCATGCTAAAATTATTAACCTGATTAATTGCTCAAATGGGATAGATTATTCCAATTAAGTCTTCAAATGTGTTACAGGAAAAAAATAATATCACACCTCATAAAAACAATATTCTTTTATTGAGTTATTTTTTAACATTCCAGAGTTCCTAAAAGTGTAGTAATTATATTTTTTGCTTTCTATTTATATATGCAAATGAAAGGCTACACCCTGTTTCATTTATATGGTCATATGTGAAACTAACAAACAGTGAGATTGTGGAATTTCCTAATCAAGATCTGAGACTGATACTTCTTGCTATTAAAGGAAAAAAATCACATATTTTCATCTTTTCTACTTTTTTATAATTTATGTTTCACTCTTCAAGGAGTTCAGTGTTTTGAAACTGAAAAGACAGTTGTTATTATGAGATTGCTCTTCAAGGAAAGGGTAGCTTTACACTTCTGGCAACTAGTGGTGTTCCATGTGCCCACCCTACCAAGACCAATTACAGGAGATGGCTAAAAAGGCTTTAATTAGGTATGGTGTGATAGGTGCTCACTCCCTGGTTCTTCCTCGTGACAAGGTCAACACTGAAGGGTGAATTTTCTTTATGTTATTAATTATATACTGGGAACCTAATAAACACAAGCTGAACTGTATTTACAGTACCATCTGGGAAAATATTATTATCACTGTACTGGTAAAAAAGGTTGTGATAGGCTGATTAAATTAATGTAAGAAATTCCCTGAAAAACAACTTCCAAGAAAACTCATGTTATTTCAGAGGCAGTCAGTTGCCTAAATATATGATTATCCTTCCTTTCTATAATTTACAAAATCCTTCCACTGAAATGGCTGGAATTAAATGCTGAAAAATGAGGAAAGGCTGAGAGAACTGGGTTTGTTCAGCCTTGTAAAGAGAAAGCTTAGGGAAGATCTTATCACCATGTTCTAGTATTTAAAGGGTATCTACAAAGAAAATGGAGACTCCCCTTTTACAAGGAGTCACATGGCAAAGACCAGAGGTGAAGGAGTACAAATTATTCCTGGGGAGATTTCATTTAGGCACAAGAGGAAAATTTTTCACAATGACAGCAATCAGCAATTTGGTTCAATCTCCCCAGAGAAGTGGTGGATTGCCCAACACAGGAAAGTTTTAAAATTCATCTGGACAAGGTGGTGGACCATCTTCTTTAGGTCATGCTTTTGCCAAGAACAGTTAGACCAGGTGATACTTGAGGTCTCTTCCAACCTGTTATTCTTTGATTCTATGATTGAAAGTCAGTGTGGAAAAAAAAAAAAATGTTTGTAGACCCTAGCTACAATTCAAATACTGAGATGCTGGTGACTTTTGGCCATTCCACTGTCTTGGTAACTACTCTACCTGCAAGTTGGTCATGCTAATAATGTTCTTGCTCTCGCAGTTTGTATGCTTCAGTATTTCTTTTATTGATTGAAATCCAGCATTGCCAGATATTATGAAAGAGGTCTGAATATCACTGAAGAAGGCTTATTTCTTTTTTCTCTGATACAGCCCCACAATAAAGTTTCTGATTGCATTTCTTTTATTCAAAGTAGGTAGTGCTTCTTTCCTGAGGCAGGATAATGCTTTCATCATGATGGGTGCATGTGCAAAGTACTATTCAACATAACGATATCACTGTCTAGTTTATGTGTGCTGTTCATTTGCAATTCTTAATCTGTATAGAAAATCTGTATTAATCTGTTGTATGTCTAACTTAAAAGAGTTAGAAATCATGCAAAAATCAAGGGTAAAAAGAGAACATTTTATGGCTCGGATTCCATCATTAACAAATTTACACCAGTAAATGGAGTAAGTCCTTACATGCATGGGTCTACTTTGAATATAAACAAGTTGTTCTCAGTGTTGAAAAAGGTGACTGCTCTTCTGCTCCTGTTTTCCTCTGAATGTCTTTATTCAGATAAATTGTGATGAGTTTAATGCCAGAATCATAAGAGAAAGAAATAGCATATCAGACATGTAACTATCTAGAGCAGTCATGGCAGCCATTTGTGTGAATTATTCAAGCCACTGATGATGTACCACAATGCCTGTTGCTACTGAACTGGAAACAAAACCAATTGTGTACAATATGTATATTAATATGTACAGTGTGAAGAGAAAGCAGATGGCAGGGATGCATAAAACTTTAATGTTCTCCAATCTGTTTACTTATTTTAATCAGCTATCATAATAATCACCCACTGTGTGCTTTGTTTACATGGGGAAGTGCTGGTGTGATCAAGCAGAAGAAAATCCCGAGAAATATGCCAGATCCAAAACCTGATAATTAGAATCAGAAAGCTACTGTGTGCTACAAAGGATTAGGACAGACCAGAAGACATCATGAAGAGTTAGCATTCACTCAGGACTGCATTCACTCACAACACAACTGAGGTGAAATCTGCCAGCACAGATTTAGCAGGTGACACATATGGAGAGATGCTATATTAGCTCTGGCCTGTATGGCTCACATTTCTACACGCCTTGAGGTGCTAACACAAACTTCTTTTCTAGATGTAGTGTGTTTTTATCTCAGCTCTTATTGTCTTCATAAAGTACTTAGAGGTTTCTAGTAAAAACTGCAAGATGTAATCTTCAATATGATTTCTATGGTTAAAATGTACTTGGATGGAAAAAGTGGGTTTTTGGGGGGCTTTTTTTGATGTACGCACAATTGAATGGGCAATTCATAATTCAGATGAAAGCATCTGTCTTTCAGTGCTGAAGGTGAAAGAACTATGATAAAAATTAAGCCCTTCTGAGATTTAAAATATTCCTTTTTGTACAAACCCTCAAAAGCCCAATATAGAATTTAGAAGTGGGTTTGAGAAATGTCTTACCCTAGAGATGATCATGATGAATAGGGTAGAGGAAGACTTCAAATAGAGTATAGGACATAACAAGTACATATGATATTGTAAATGGCACATTTATTTTAGATTTACATGTTCTGCTCTGATTCTCAGTTGTTTTTTATGATGTGGTAAGGATTTCTTTTGTCTCAGGCTTGCTGTAGAAGATGCTGTCCAAAAAACTCAAAATATACTGCTGGTGAGAAAGACAATTATTGCTCACCAAATAATAATATTTTCATGACAGATGCCATTTTGTATTCAGTTTTTTAAAAAAGGAGGGAGAATGATGGGGATGAGTAGTTAATATTTTAAAATGCACCACAGAAACTGGTTTTTTATACTAAACATAATTTACAAACTGAGTCTATGACAGTCTCATAACAGAAATGTATAGCAAAAATTCTCTCTGAGAGGAAGGAAGTGGTGTAAAGGAAAAAAAATTGGTATTCATCAAGTTGTTCAGGGCCCCAAAAATTCACTTCCTTGTCCAAAGTAAATACAATCTCCTTCTTTCTCTTTAGTAAGTGGAAGCAAATGTACCTGCTATGGACTTTGACCCAGATTTTGTCATTCTTGAGTTAGGGAGATCCTAGTCTATAATTAAAAGTGAAGCAGCTAATAAAATATGAAGGAAATAATCTCACTATCGAAATAATCACCTGAGAAGTCACTGCTGATCTGCAATCCACTATTCTGTGGGCTGCAAAATTATCTGATGGGAATGAGTATATGCATCCAGGGAAGGACCAATGACAAAACTGATCTTCGAAAGTCATTCTGGGAGGGATATTCCAATTTTCCTCCTACATGGAATCTTTCAGGAACATTATCTATGTCATTATTTCCTCCTCTGTAAAGTGGGTAAAATAACAATTACCTTTGAGAAGTAATTCCACTTAGTAATAATGTTGACAATATCTTCAAGGGGCCTGTCTAATACAGATATTTATTTAAGAAATGAATCTTAATCCTTGAACTTGAACAAAGGACTAAAAGTCTGTGGAGTAACAAGCAAGTCAGTGACTGTGGCATCTTGATGTGGAGTTGTGACCCAAGCTGAGGCACAGTTCTTCACAGCAGAAACTCCCAGCAGCAAAACAGGAGTGAATAGAAGACTTTGAATTAATTTCCTCTGTCAGCATATATTAATTGTCTAGAATGGGTTCCCTCACCTAAAAGGCATCAAAGTGTTCCTCTTCCCTAAAATTTTAGGGCTTAGAAATGGAATGATGACAATGACTCACTAGGCTGTTTCTGTAATCTAAGAGTCCTGTGCCTCCTTTTATTTAACTACTTTTTTTTTTTAATTGGATAAAGAATAGTGGTTTTATCTTTTTGTTTTATTTTTTCACCGGATTCCATGGAGGAAAGAGATTAGCACCTCCAGGGTGTGAAGGTATCTTATCCTCAAATGACTAATGCTGAAGAGCCAGGTAGAAACTGTCTGTTGGAAACTAGAGAAGTTTTTCAAACATCATTTCAGCAAGTGGATTTACACTACCATTCAGATACAAGTCCTATAAATAAGCTATTTCACTTTTCTGTAGTGGCCAGGAATCTACATGTTCTGTTATTTCAATTATAGCTCACCACATTAACACCTACATTTATGGCAAATTATATATGAAAGCCTCCTTGTTTATCAATATATTTAAAGCTCATTGTGGATTCAATAGTGTGTACCCAAGTGGCAGGTCAGCTGAGGTAACTGTTGTGGCTCCTATCTTAGTAAATGTAGTTTAAGAATGAACCAGAGGAGCTGAAAGCCAAACACAAACCTGAGCATTTAGCTCAGCTCATGCATGCCATGGGATGCACACAAACAGATAGGCAGAACCTTCTAAGATGAACTTCAGCAAATATGTTGGAGTAGCAGAAGTACCAAGCCTGCCCAGTGTCAGCTGAATGATGGCAAGTTTGATACAGTCCACTACAAAGCATGCATAAGGCTTATAAACTCCTCAGTCAAACAGAAAGAAGAAAATCTTAATATTTGGGTTATACCAATTGACCTTTTCTGACACTAAGCAAACCAAACAAGCTTTGGGAACTGACTGAAGAACATCAGTTTGTTTACATGAAGATTCCTTGATAATAAAAATTTATTCTATCCTTACTTGACTTCTTACTTAAGTATCAGGCTCATGTCTTTGCTTCTGTCAAGTTTATATGTTTAGAAATTTTTGAAAGGTTGAATCACAAAGCATTTTAATCACATGGACTTAAATAAAAACCTAATGCTGACCTGCCATGACAATCAGGCACAGTTTAAAATCAATTCACAGGAAGACAAAGTTATGTTTAGTTTGGGGAGTTTTTACATCTGCTTTATATAAACTAACAAAGCTGTTAGGAGCAAATGGAAATGACATGAGAGAAAAGTAAGAGGTTATACCGGGCAAAGCAGATTTCTTGGTATTCTTGGTATTTAGTTAAAACAAATGCATTTAACCATTTAAATACAAGTCTGTTGACATAGGTGTAATTATATCAATCTCAGTTGCATAGAAGGTTTAATTTAAGACAGAAAGACATATCTTCTATTTACTTTGATTTTATTCTTTTAGTTTGACCTGGATCTCTGCCTTCATACTAACCATATGACAAAAAGTAAGATAATAAATTTTTTTTAATACTATATATATTGGCACAATAAGAGACAGAGTAACTTCAGAAATGGAAATGTTAGAACTGTGAGTTGATATAGGTCCCACATAGAGTACAACATTATTATATTCCAAAGAGGAAAATTCCAAGATGGAGTTTTGTTTTATAATGACAATGAGTGCCATGTGTTATAGTCTGCTTTGAAGAAAAAAAAACCTCTGTTGAAAATGAAGCAAGTAGGTTTTTACACACATGATTCATAAGAAATCTAATCAGCACTGATGCATGCAAATGAAGTACATCATGCAAAAATTAAAGTGGAAAAAATAAGTGCATAAAACAATATGGTTTTACAGTTTTCAGCAGGTACATGATGGATTTTTGTGGAGCTACAGCAGACACTCTTTGATTCATTCAGCCCTGTGATGTCAATTTTATGGGACAGATGGAAGAGAGATCACAAATAAACTTATCCCCATATCCCAGCCTTCATTTTCTATTTTCCACAGAATTGAAGTTCAAATGTTAAAAAGTACAGAACGAGCAAAGGAGAAGTGAGCTCAGCTTTTGGGAAACGAGACTGGAAGAAAAGACAGGGACTGGAACTTCACCAGATGGGTATTTCTTTGTATTTAATACCCTATTCATCTATCAACTTTTGTTTACACATAATACACAAATATATAGAAACTCATGATCAACACATGAAAAACCCAGTGTTACATTACTTTATTAAAACAGCAAAATCATGCATCTGAAGGCAAGGAAATGCTAGAAGAAGGTTACCTGGGAAATATCAATCCATCAGGCTTTTTTGAAAGTTTCTGATTCATACAAATTATGATGTAATTTTAATTAAATGATTTCTTTTTTCAGGGGACCTCTGTTTCATTCACAGTACAGAGTGGATGATGCTTGCTTAATGAGCAGCTGCTCAATACTGGTTTTGTTTCATTGTTCAGCATGTGTGGTCCCATTTGTTATTTACTAGACACTAACAATCCAGATCCCTATTGAGGACTATTAATTTCCTCACAGACTTTTCTTTTCTGATTTTACTATCATGTAGGAATACCTCACATAAGCCTTCTCAGCACCCTGTGATACCCATGATGATGTCATTTCCATCAGAGATGGAGCTTTGATATGTAAAGAGATTCAAGTCCAGCATTTCTGTTGCATGGCCAGCTTAAGACAACTGGAATGTTTTGCCTAAAGAAGCAGAACTCAGTCACAAACTTTTAGAGAATTCTAGGAGGGGTAAGACTTGGCTAAGTCATTGTTTCAGTTCAGTTCAGTTCTGTCACTCAATAATAGTGTATAATATTTCTATTTTCTTTCTAAATTACACCATGGCACCATTTCTGGAATGAGAGAAGCTCAGCATGCACATTGAGCCAATATATAATTGACATCATTGAGCCTATATATAATTAACAGAATGCCATTTGTACTGCATTCTCCAGTTATTCTAAAAAGTTTATTTGAATGTCCAGCCATTATCTGGCTCCTGAATACCCTATTACAAGTAAAAGAAATTATTCATTTTCTGGAGTTGGGAGGGATGTTTGTACCATGGACCCCGATATATTCTGGTTCAGCTGCATGTTCAGAGTTTTTATAGGCATGGTCAAGGACTTCATTTCATAACACAGTAAGCACAAAATTGTATCATTTACATCAGTACAGTGTCTCTATATCCACCACAGTTTTAATATACAAATTTGGACCTGATTACAAAGAAGTAAAAGAATATCATATTGATCATTAGCATGTCAATATTGAATTCTGATATGATTACATGTTGTAGTGGTTTGACTCACGAAAGCCTCTCACTCGCTCCTCTGCTGCAGCTGGACAGAGGAGAAAAAATCTAACTAAAGGGTTCATGAGATGAGAAAAGGACCAGGAGAGAGATCGCTCACTTAATCATCAAGAGCAAAAGAAGTTCACCTTTGAGATATAAAGTAAATTTATTGTGGGATAAGGAGAAGTAAAATAAGCACTTAAGTATATCAGGGAGGAATTCCATGGGTTGAGCGTAAATTGCACACTAATAACAGTCCAAAAGCTTACTACACAATTTTGGATTAGTTATTTTTAGGTCTATTTCCATAAAAAGATTGGAACCACTTTGCTTTTGTGGAATCTAAGTCTGAATTAACCATTTTGTAGACTCCTCCACTAGTTCTTAGCCCAGTTGTTGTTGAACTGTCTTCATATATGTTGTGTTTCTTTTCCCAAGGGTAGATCCTCTTCTGCAAAAGATCTTGTTGGTAAGTTGTTTTGGGGGTTGTTTTGCTTTATTTTCAACCTGGTAGTTCAGTGTCAATTACTGAAATCCATTGTCACATATTTGGAACCCTGACTCCTTACACATGCTGTACCAAGAAGGTTTTTATTTTTAGGGGAAAAAAAGGCATTAACACCTGGAGACAGAGATGTGTCTTTTGTCCCATAATCCACTGATTGAAATTCCTAAAACATCTAAGAGTAAATATCATATAAAGTTGTTACAGAGACCAAAAGCAAAGACTGTGGTAAGAGGTCAAAGATACAGTGGCATTGTCCTAGAAGACTTCATGGTTCAAGGACTTTCTAAAACATGTATCTGTGTATTTAATATTCCTTGACAGATTTTGTTTTCTTGACTATATACTGGATAAAATTGTTCTTGTTCATGGAAGGACTTAAAATTTCATAGCAAAACAGTGCTTAACAGGAAGGCTTAGGGTAATTAGTTTGTCTTTGAAGGGTTGTTTATGTATTTTACAATAATTTTACTTTGGATGAAGCAAAGTAGAAGCCCAGGAGGATGTGAATTCTTTTCACTTTGGTGAAAACTTACATAGACAATTACCCTCTCTTCAGCACTCTCCTTCTGGTCTCCAGAACCTCTAATAATTTTCTTCGCAGTAACTTGAGAGAAAGAACACAAAATGCTTTCTCTAGGTATAACACTGCTATATTATGGTGCAATTATGACATGCTTGGTTTGAACCTGTCAGCCTATGGTCTTCGGGTCTAACAGTGTGAATTAGTGTTTTGATGAGTGTGTGTATGTACATATATATGTATGTATATATATCTGTAAAACTGTGATTTTTACAGTTACACTGTAATTTCAGATATCTATCAATTTGAATAAGATCAAGCAACCTTACTAAATCTTACTATCAATTATTTTTCTTACCATATTTCCTAGATCAAACCCAGTCCAGTTTCGCACTTTTTGATAGGATGTCTCAGGTACGTAGCCAGTTGTTTAACAGTATACAAGTTAGATCCAAACTGACAGTTCTGGCTGTTGTTGAAGTTAGAAACAGAGATAGAGCCAACAGCAACAAACTGAGTGATTTCAACTATTGTTTGTGAGTGCTTTTTAAATCATTATAAAAATTTATCAAGGTGAAATGGAGCACACTCAGTTCATGCAAAATAAATTCAGTATTGTTAATATTCTAATACACTGGTGGCATTTTAATATTTTCTATCATACATTGAAATTAAGTGTATTAAAATGATGGTACAATTTTTTGTACTCCAAAAAAAGAGTATGTCTTCTGATATACTATAGATGTTGTTGCAAGGCCTTGAGCCTTTCGTTGCCTTCAAACCCAGTTACAAAGAAAATAAACTTTCTAGGAAATGGAAGCAGTGGTAAAGTGTTAATCTATTTTAAGCCTCAGGCTATTTGAAAAATCACAGATATACCACGTGTCTACAGAGCTAAGAATGAAACTAGAACAGTATTGAAAATCCAATTTTGTGCACTGCTGGCAAAAACAGTAGAAAATACAACAGTGCATATTTGCTATAATGCATAATATTGTGCTGTTTTCTTACTTTCAGCCCAATTTTTTCATATTGTTCATTTTTTTATAAATAATAGATACAGGAAAAAAACTGTGGTAATTAGAATTTTCAAATACAAATTTGACAGATACATATGCATAAAAACATATGTGCATACATGTGTGAAGAAATGTTCAGGTGACATGTTACTGTAAGAGCTTTTGCAACATTAAAGGTTCCTATTAACGTCAGCATGATGCTAGTGGTCAAACATAGGAACAGATTGCCAGAGAGGCTGTGAAGTCGTCTATGTAAATATTCAGATCCTGCCTGGACAAGACCATGACAGAACTGATCTAGTAGGTTTTGAGCGGGGAGTAGATTATCTCCAGGGGTAAATTACAAACTAAATATACTGTGAGGCTACTGTTCATTAAAATTATCACTGAAATGAGGTGGCTAATATTATTCAGATTAAGTTAGAATACACATTTTCCTCAATCTTATTCTTACAGAAATGATAGATATGTCTAGAAGGATGTTTCATGTTTTCAGTCAAATGTCAAACCATAGTACTGCTGGGTGAAAGTGTGAATAGAATCCCCTATCTTTTCCTTATTTTCATGTTCCCTTTTCTTTACTGCATGATAATTTTCCTTTCTTGAGAGCCACATGGCAAGAGTGTCTCCTTTGAAATCAACCTCTTTGCTAAGACTGGCTGTGAGGAAAGATAAAATGAGAAGACAGTCCTAAGAAGATACTGCTAACTAATGAAGAAATTAAGTACTGTGGAGGGTTTCTTTCTTCATACCCCTAAGAAAATTTTGATTTCAGCTGAAAACAATATTCTTAATTAAAACAAAATTCAACTTCTTCGGTAATGCAAAATAAAACCCTCAAAGAGTTCAAACTATTTTTCTCTTTTATTAGATTTTTTGGTCAGTCCTGTATTAGTGTCACCCAGTGTTCTTTAATGTATTCTCATATATTGCATCAAAAGGGAGAATGTACTGGAGCATATATTTTTTTCATAAAATTGTAATATTACTATTGCCCCACAGCTCTATAAATGTCATTTTCTCCTTTCTTTTCCAGATCTTTTTCTGTCTGGGGAGTATTTTTCCTTTGGCTGATAATTAACAGTGAAATCTTTCATGTCTTTCTTCTTGGTTAGCAATGAGGTGGAACTCCACAGTTGCCTTCCAAGAGCAAACTAGCAGTCCTGTCATTTAATACACTATTTCCCCAAGACATTTTCACAATTACCTTAATACATTTCTGATACTGATCTTAAAGAAATGTTGCCTTGATGGCTTATCTCTTGGAGCAGTATTAACCAAAGTTCCTCATTTTGGAGATGGAGTGAATGAAGATGTGATCTAAAAATAACAAATAAAAGCCCCCACCTAAATTTGTAGCAGCCTTAATGTATCGCTTCAACCCATTTAGTCACTGTGATTTTTTTCTCATGTTCATGGAAAATTATGACATAGTTAATATAATTTTTACTCGAGTAGTTCTGTGCAAGGTAGTATGTAGTAATAACTGAGTTCAATGTGGTTTTAAACTTTCAAAATCAAATCAACATGTTGTGTGACAGTAAATCTGGAAAGTACGTTCAAAATGCATCTTTTGTTCCTGGCCAAAGGTAGTGATTTGGGGGGAATAAGTATTTTCAAATTATTTCAGTGGTTTTGGACTACAGAAACCCCAATTTCTGAATAAAAAGTAGCATAGCTTGAAAATAAAAATTATAGGGTCAGATCATTTTCTTGATGAAGTAGCATTACTTAGGGAAAAAAAGGAATAATTATCAGGGAGTAGACCTATGTATGAAGCATCAGACACTCAGACACAGAGCCAAACAAAGTAAATAATCCTATTTTTACCATGTCTGAAACCTGATTATTGCTTTTTAACAAAGCCTAAAGGCAAACTGGAGATGGACAAACTCAGCTCATATTAATGCTGCACTAAAACTTGTCAAATTATACATTATGCCTTGTCATGACAGAGGAAGGGCAGTAAGTGCAGGACCAGAAAAAAATAAGTTTCATGGCTCTTTTTTTTCCCTTTAAACTCTTCAAGTACTAAGCCCTGATGCTATCAGAAGGTGTTTCTGGGTACTTAATTTCAGACTGGACATACACAGGCTCCAACTCACTCTTGCGCAATTGTCTAGGCTCTTTTATGACTGTAGCAAATCTCCCCATGTTAAAGATGTTTGGAAGCATTTTCATTAGTTGCAATGATTTTAGGATGGTAAATTGAAGAAATTTTATGTAAAAACTAATAAAAATCAACAATTCAAGAAATTAGGACTTGACTGACCATTAACAGAGATGTAGTTTGGTCTGCCTTAAATTGTTAACTTAAAGAGTATAGCAGATATCAAAAATGGGCTACTGAAATAAATGGCCACACTAAGATTTTTCAGAGATTAAAAATACTCAAAACTTCCCTAAATACATATTGCTTAATCAGTCTTCAGACTGCTCTTAGGCAAATCTAAGAAAAATCCCATTCCTAAGAGTTACTGTGTTTCCATCACCAAGCCCACCTCTTAATTTATAACATTTTTTTCACCAAGGAACAAGCACATGAACATGAAATATTTAATTTCACTCTCTAAAAGAAATGTGTAAAAGAAGTAAAAAAGCTACAAATCAATATCATATTTATCTTATTCTCAGTCTCTGAAAAGACCTTTGTTACTGCCTGGAAAGCAATTACATCTGAAATACAATGGGTGTCTTTGATTCTGTTGTTATATTCTAAACAAATGTATTTTTTGGAAGTTGGAGGAACTTCAAAAGTTAGGGAGATTTAGGTCAGTTGAATACTTAAATAGGAATGTTTTTCCCTGATTTTAATCAAAATGTTTTGATCTGTAAAACTAGGTTGAGCTATCACAAAAAAGTGCTTATGGGGGAAGTTATGATGTTTCTATTTCTGTTTAGCTGGAAAAGTTACAACAGACACAGAGCAAGAGCAGAATTTCTGGTTTGATGGAAGAGAGGAGATAGAAAACTGTCATGCCTGTAAATAGTTTAATTTCTTATTCTGTCTGTGTGTCTTTCCCATTAAGATTACTTTCCTCTATATTCATAAGGTCTTCAACTAAAGCCACACATTCTCAAGGATAAAATAGTTACCTTGTCATAGAAATCTCTGTGGATCCCATACAGCTGTGTAGAGGACACATGATGGACCATATCCAGGAAATGATGGTACTACAGGTCATGACAGATACCAAAGTAAATACTAACTTTTATCACAATTGTGTAAGAGAATTTCCTGCAAGAACAGAAGAGCTAGAAAGCCTTATGCTTATTTGGCTCTTATATTTAGTATAACCTTAATTTTTCTCCCATCTTGTGAAAAAGGCTAAATATCCACAAGCTTTCTAATGAAAAGTGTCATTTTCTCTGCTGCAAGGATCTTAATCCTAGAACACAATTTAAATGAGATTATTTATCAGAGAGGCCTCTGATTACAGGGGAAAAGTAGAGCAGCTGTCAGTTGCGGAAAAACTATGCTTTTTGCAAACCACATTTTTATGTGATCACATGGATCAGAAGGTGGTTGATCTGGCTAGAATGCTTTAAGTGAGGATTGCAGTGATTTTCCGGAAATAATGGTAATAATATTATCTCCATTATATAGCACTATTCACTTCAATCTATTTCAGACAGTTTTACAGCTAAATGTACACAGCACTACTGAAATGTGATTACCAGAGAGGTGGAAATCTCAGCCATTCAAAATGTAACACAACAGGGGAAACTCAGAATGTTTCAGCTGAAGGACTTTGCAGAGTTCTGGAAAAAAAAAAAAAATTAAGAAAAAGACAATGTTAAAACAGACCAAATCAGTTTCTAGTTTTAGAAACTGTTCTGAAAGAACTACTCATAGTAAGTGCATTCCCCTCAGGCTAACAGTTTAAGAAGGACCTGTTCTGAGTCATGGGTTTAAATTTTGTAATCTGTGACTCCTGATATTTTGAACCCTAAACGAGCCATGAGAAATCACTAACGGTTTGGCACAGCAGAGCATTATAAGCAATGTTCTGCCAGTGAGCCAGCTCTTTTACAGTTATTCTACATATTTATGCACTTCTGAATGTAAAAGCTGAGATGATCTGTAATCAGCTTGCATATTCAACTCCTGGCTGCTTTTCTCCTATCACACAGAAACATTATTTCCCTGAATAAAATTAAAGTAAAAATTATTTTAAAATGAGAGTTTTTTGTGGGACATCTGAGGAAACCATGCAGTGAAACATGCCACACACACCCTTGAATGTCTTTTTAATCAATAACTTTTGGCAGATAGATAATTCCATTAAGACAATGAGACAGAGGAGCTTGTCCTATGAAATTAATCTTAGGTTTGCTACAGTTGTTAATATAGAATCAGAATAACAGAATTGTAAAGCTAATTTGTGATGTAGTCCTAATTCTATCAGATTTAGCTCAGTTTAAGCTGGCTCCACACCTAAGGGATGGTTCTTCCTGTTTCCAGAAATGCTGGAGTGTTGCTGCTTGTTCCTAGCTTCCCTTCCCCCTCCCCAAGACAAGCCAGGACTTTCCTCAGCCATGCGCTCCTGAACTCCTTTGTTCCAAGCACGGGCAAAAACAAATGTAACTCAAACTCTTTAGCAGTGTCTGATTGGCCGGTCACCCCGGGTCCGCCCCCAGTCCGCCCCTTTCCCCTTTTCCAAATAAAAGAAGGGCCCAAGAGGGGCCCACTCTCTTTGGCTTTGCACCCCTTCTGCAAACATCTGTGTGCTTCTGTCTCTGTTTGAAAGCTTCTAATTGCAGGAATTAGGCAAGCTGAAGACTACATTTCTCCCTCTTTGCTTCTACTGGTGGTATCAGCTTTGCAGTTACCATTTGCCGCTTTTTGGAGCTACTGAAATGCTGGACTGCCCGTGCTACCTCTCTAGGCTGCCCGAGGCTTTCTAAGGCATTGAACTACAAGACTCACCGGTAAAAAGCTGTGAGTATTTCCACGCTGGAGCTCAAACATAGATACCTAAAAAGTGTGAAGACAGGGTTCAAAAAAATTATTTGCCCTTGAAGGGCATTTGCCAGAAACCTTCTGAATGGACAAGCCTCTCCAGGGGAAATTTATTAGCACAATGCTGCAGCAAGGGACAGTGTCCTGGTTGGAGCCTGGCAAGACCCTGTTGCAATGACATTTGCACTGATTGCGCAAATTGTGCTCTATTTCCCTAGATAACAGAGAGCTATTGCAATCTTCTAAACAAGATTTATAATATTTCTGTCTCAAATCTTCAAGTCCTTTATGCTTTCATATAACTAGAAAGTGCATCTTAGAGGGTTGTTCTCCCTTTCCTCCTCCAGGTTCAATTGTTCTGTACTGAAAACAATGAAATGCTTCAGAAAAATAATAAACAATTAGAAATGAATGAGCATTTCAGAATTGTAGCAGCTCATATTCTGTTATCCTAAATTAGCACTTTAAACTGCTTTATTTTACCCTACTGGTATTGCTTAAACTCACATGTGCTCATATATCAAAAATAAGGTATTTTTTTTAAAAGAACTTACCTAGCTTTAATTACAACATGCTGAATATTATACAGAAAATACTGTTCCGAAATACTGCTTTCAGTTTGCATTTGATATATTCAAATTAATTAATGGCTATAATTTTAAATGACTAACAAAGAAACAAAGATAGCTGAATTGAATAGTTTAAATTACTGTATGTCCAGGTACTAGAGAATGAGATAATTATGGTCTTGCGTGGCATATCCAGTCCTAATTTAGCAAATCATCTTAATTCACGTAGAGTATGTTGACTTACTTTTGCTTAGTAGAATGAGGAATTGGATTCCTTTTTTCTTTTCCTTTGTATAACTTGTTCTCTTTAAATTAAATTCTTCCAAGAAAGAATTTAAACATAAACTTTAAACCCATTTATTTCAGATTTATAATTTTGAAAGGTGATTAAGTAAAACTACATTCCAGAATTAGGGCCCACTTCAGTCTAATCTTTCACTCGGAATCAGTGAGGAACTTTATTTCTTCTATTGATGGCCAATGCAAAGACTAGCTAGATCTTCTTGGATACCTTAATTAGTAAAGCTAAGTTAGTCTGATTAATAAATTGTGGTCACGAGAACTAATTTGGGATCTCTACCCAGCTCTGCTTTTTGCCAATTGCAAGTGAGGAAGAAGTTTTGTGGTTCACTCTCCTCTATCAGGTGACTAAAAACTGTGACCTCACTGTATTCTCCCAATGAAAACCAAAACCAAACCAATGCTAAAATGTTGTCTGAAGTATATCTTGAAAACAAACCACCAGCAGCAAGCATATGAACAAAAGAAATCAACTCCAACCACAAAAGGAAAAAAAACCAAACCCAAACAAAAAATAGGGACAAACTGAAGCAAATTACTTAAGTTGTCTGGGATCTCCCTTTATAGACCAAGTGCCTACTATCTAGGTTTAGGGAAATTAAATTAAATATGTCAAGCAAGCAATCTGGATCTTGCTCAAAGTCAATATAGAAAAAATCACTATATAAAGTCAGTAACACAGTCTCCTATATGATGACAAAGAATAGAGAAGAACTCAGATAACTATCAAACTAAAAGATTAAAAGGTAAAGGGAGATACATAAAAATGTAAACATATAGATTTATCAAAGAGAACCTCATGAATTAGCTACTTTAGGGAGAGACTGAACATGTTGATGTGAGTTTAAAACTCAAAATGTAATATGCACACAAAGCAGGTTTTTCATAAAAAAAGACAGCAGTAATAAAAAAGTGACTTTTAAACTAGGGAAAGTCAAATAGGCTGTATTATCTCACAATTAAAAGCAATATACTTGGCATGCAAATAAGAAGCCTTACTTTTTTTGCTTACCTAAAAATATTTTGATACTTCAGATAATCCATTCTCAGATGTAATTAAAAGAAGAAAATCTCTAATAATGACATGCTGTTCCTAGGCTATATTTTAGATAAAGAAGTAATAACAAACAAATAAATCTATGTGCCAGCAGCTAGTCTGAAACAAAGGTAAATCTCCAGGACCTGTGGATATCCCCTGTGAATTTTATAAGATGTGTAAAAAGTCCCTTGGGGGGACCTTTAATTCTGTTATTGTCTGCTACAAAGACCTGATCTTATGATGCTTTTACTTGGCCAATCACCTGCGAATCATAAATAAAAAATAGAAAGACGCTAGAATCCAAATTAAGTTCCACATTCTCTGTCTTAAAGACAGTTCAAAGTTGAATCACAAAGGATGAAACACTTTGTAGTACTCACAAGATTTGCTCATGGTGCCAGATAAAAAAAATTTTCTATGCTTTCAACTGTATTTAAGCACACCTGTACTAGAATAGGACAGAACTTCCTGTTTCAAGTCCTATCCCATATAGAACCCACATTTCCTGCTCCCTTCCAGGTACTTGAATGGCTTATATGTCTTTATTTAAGGCTACAAACAGCTGCTTAAATCAAGAGTGTTCAATGTCTCTTGTTTGAATAGCTGAGAGGCATATCCACAGTCTCTTTTGCTGTTGGCAGGGTCCACAGAACATTTTGTAAAGAAGATAGAACTCAATGAATCCATCATAGGGATCTGACTTGGAAGAATGCAGCAGAAAAAAAGCTTATCAAGTGATGATGCCATGTTATTTTTATCTAACCTGAACAGTTGCTTAAAATAAATACGTAAAGCTGTCTGTGATTGTAGGAAGGTGTCTGGCTACATAGTAAATTAACGCCTAATAGAAAGTGCCAGTTAAATCTGCCTTACTCAAAGAAGTTATTTCACTAGAAAACACTTAGATTTGATAACTTATTCAAGAATTAAAATTTAATGAATTCAAGATTTCAGTAAAAATGAAATACCAAAACACTGATGTATTAAATAAACAAACAACATCTGAAGTGCCAAGGAGAAATGCTATCCTTAGCATGTGTTTTTGTTTGTGGAGGAACTAAGCATTTTTAAGTGATGTTTTCATCAAATTATCTTTTTAATTTCAATTTTATCTAATAATACACTCATATAAAGCTTTAGGTAGAGGTATCCATGTAAAATCCAAACAGATCAGGAAGAGCAAAGTTCATATGAAAAACAAATAATTATTTGTTTAAAATGTTACATACTGCCATCAAAGGAGAAAAATCAATGTGTAAGAGAAATCTGCATTTGAAGAAGAGAAACTTACATTTGAAAAAAGCAGCACATCACCTAGACTGTGTTAGGAAGAAATGGTGCCATAGACAGAAATTACCTCAAAGCTTTCTTTTTCACCTTTAGATTTGTCTCACTTTAAGAACAAAATATGAATACTTAGATATCACTGAAATCTTTATTTCACTCTCTTTGTTAACATGGGCTAACATAGAGCTTTTTGAACTAATTTTAATTTGAACTAGATTGTGTGCTGAACAAGTAAACCACATGGACCTTAAAACCATGAGTGAAACCAATAGAAGTCTGGATAAGTTATATGAATGGTTAACTGTCCTGTTGAATGTGTACACTTTACTCTTAACCTGAACTTAGCTACACTTCTCTGGCCGCTGGACATACAACTTCAGCAGCATGCCACAGTGGGCAAATGCAAAGGAAACTCAGGCTCACTTGAGACTCTTCAGTTTACATATCCAAAGATCTCATCTGACATACTACAGTATTCCTTATGCTCGATATACCACGCTGTTCCTTATGCTAGCCATATTTATCAATTTAGTATATATGTAGAACATTTCCTTGTGTGGAAATACATTAAATAAATGGTAGTTCAGTGGCTCCTGTGTTTCTGTCATCTTCCACTGCACTAAGGATGAAGTGTCCTGTTGGAAACATCATATTTGTTACACCTGGTTGAATGCCTAAATGTACTTTTTCTACATCTCTTGGCAGTAAACCATGTCAGAAAATCAGATATTTTTCCTGTAAGCTATAGGTAAGAGACCTCTGTTCTAATGCTTATGTCACCACTGCTATTTGCAGAATTCAAATGCTGCTTATGAGAATGAATGGTTCTAGAGAAATGTATAGGACTGTGTTAGCACCTCGGCATGTTTGGCATAAGGTCTTTCAGCGTACGCCTTTACTTCACAGAGTTTGATTTTTTTTTCTGAAATTAATCTACTTTAGAATACTGTGGGACTCATAACCTTAGGAAATTGAATTCTTTCAAAGACCTTCTCAGTCTTCAGAGAAAGAAACATCATCTTTTAAGTCCAAGTTGTTGGGGTTCTTTTATTAAGTGAAAGTCATGGCATGCAAAGCTGCTCTTAATAAAACAAAATATTTAAGAAATCAAATTCAATTTCAAAACTATTTAATAAAATATTCCAGTGTAGACAATGATACTTATAATAGGGAAATCAGAGAAAATCATAGAAATACTTTTCCTTAAGCGGGACAATTATCTGATTATGCCTGTTTTATTCATCCTTTTAAATCTCTTATAGAATCTTACATTAAATGAAAAGAAGATATTTCAAGATCTTTCCCTTTTTAGGCACCTCCTTTTATTTCCCTTTCAGGTGGGCACTAGGTGTGGATTTTCATGAATTCTCTTCAAGTGGGTCTGTACTTCAGATTTGTGGGAAATTCGTATCAAATGGCTACGTCTTCTCTTCAGAACACTTTTTTCTGAAAATAAAATTATGCTTAATTTTTTAAAAAACTTTTCTGTTAGTAATTTAACAGGCTTTTCACTGTTATTGTTCCCCTCACAGGAGATTTCTTTCTGGAAGAACAAGGTTTATGTTTCATCATCATTTACTAGACCTTTTCTGTTCTGATCTTCTATCATAGCCTTATAAAGTACTCCACTTTCCTCTTTTTTTGATGAAGGATATTTTAATGAACTATTAGCCGCAATATTTTGATTCCACTGTAAATAATGAAAATTGTTATGACTGAGATTGTCTCTGACTTTGAAGAGTTTAATGTGAGTATATTTTGGCTGTTCTCTTTTGCTTTGTTTTATTAGATAACATTCATTGGCACTTTTTTCAACTGATTTCTATCCAGAATGATCTGTCACTGCTGATATTATCAAGGATGTTCTACAATACAAACTTAACATTTCTTCAGAAGTTCCAAGAGTGTCCTGTTCAGCCCACTTTAATATTATTTAACACATTAATTTTTAGTAGCTTGTGAGATTTGTGGCATGTGCATATATCTCTCATTATTGCCTTGAACATGAAATTCTGCTATTATTCTGGTCTTCTCTTCCTTTGATAACAGCAATAATTAAACATGAAGGTATTTCTTGTGTTACTTACAGAGTTCTAGTCACACTTCACTTTCTACATGGTTTCATTAATTTCTCTACACTTAAAAAGGATCATGTGTTATATTTCTGTTCCAGTGATAGTCTTCACTAGGTCTTTTCCTCTAGCTGTTTTTTGCCTTTCAGTTTGTTCTGATATGACTATACAGTCCATTCCTTAAGTACTTCATAGAAGATATATAATAATTGATCACTTTTTTTCTTTTCTGGATACACTTTATGTAAACTTATTAAGATCATAAACCCTAAAGGGTTATAATTGATTATAGTGCCATCTCCAATTTCTGGGATACAATTGTATAAAACTAAATTTTTATCACGTAGTTTCATTATGATGCACTTATTATTAGTCTTACTTTTTTTTTTTCTAATTTTTGGGGGTTGCCTTTTCCTAGTTAAGTTCTTGGGTTTCTTTTACCATGAAGACTTTTTTCCATTCTTGCATTTGTTTTAAGTGTCTTGTTAAACTGATTCACTACTCTTTTTATTTTTCCCGTTTCAAAATACTCAGTTATATCTAATTCTTTTGGCTACTACATTATATGGTAAAATATGAATGACTTTCAACTTCTCTCACTTTCATAGTGGAAATGTACACTTAAAAATAAAGTGTTAGGCACTGTAAATGAAACAAATGAATAGTATGATCTCCTCAGCAACTCCAATTTCTATTTCCTTTTGCCAGCACTGTTTCTGAAAAGAGTGTAAAAAATGAAAGTTTGTTTTTCCCCTCCTTTCCATATAGTAATAAATGGGAAACTATCTATGTGCTTATTTGTTCCAATCCAAGAGATTTGGGACTAAAACATGCAGTTCTGAGGAAACGTTTCTAATTAATTAGAGGAGCTCTGTGTATGGCTGAGGGATTTTCCACCTGGGAAACTGTAGGAGAAGTAAACATACCCATGTGATCAAACCCAGGTATTTCAGAAATGACAATGTTTCAGACAACTTTTGCCAAAGCTTAAGTCTTTTTCTGTCAGAATATTGCCCAATTCACCCATTTTGACTGACTAGCAGCTGAGGAACTGGAATGTTCAAGACTAGTCCGCTTCTGATGCATGCCCCAAGGACTCCACATCAGAAAATGTGAAAGTTTAGGCAACTTTCTAGGAGCACAGAACTTTAATATCCTGAAAGTTACAAATCTAGGTCTCAATTAGTCTGTGCACAGCTAGGAGCCTGACAGGCCTACAAACCATGCCTTGATATCTATTTCTCAACATTTATGTTTTCCAGTGCATGAAATATCTTAGAATTAAAGCCTTCTTCAAATGTTTGAATTCCAAAAAGAATGGAAAGTAAGTATTGAAAACCGTTTGAAAGTCTACCATTTGTATGTTACCAACACCTAGCTCTCCATAGCATCAAGTAGCATTTAGAAAGAATTAGCTAAATCAAGGTGCATTCATGGACAGCATTAGGTATATCAGGTTTACTTCACATCCTGGGAGAATTTTTTAACTCTACTTATTCAAATAACTTAAAAATAAAAAATAGATTTTGATATATTTTTCATACAACAACGTTTAACAGTCGAATTCACAGACCTTTAAACTAATGATTAAAAGAGGGTAATTAAGAACCCTTAAAGTACTATAATTTTCAGTTCCTTAGAATACAAGTAACTGTGGCCAGTGCGTGACATTTTTGGCAAGTGCTTATACATAAATGTCTTTTCCTTGTTTACTGGTATTTCTTATGTCTTCCAGAGGTGTTGTAGACCTAGTTGAAAAACATGAATAATAAGATGGAGATAACTTAAAATCACAAATTTTGTTTTAAAAATCATTTTGAAAATAAATAGACTAATGTAAGAGGAAAAAACATAATTTCTAGGTTTCCCCCCTTTTTGTGTACATTATTTGTTTGAAATTTTTTTTGTGTGGTATTTATTATTTTTTTTACATCGAATAGTTCCTACAAGACTTTGTCAGTTTTCACGTTTGTGTTCACTTCGGCTAATCCACTATGCAAACGTGGATGATAACACAAATGAAGATGTGAAGACTGAGAAAAATTCCAAAATGTACAGAACCACAAAAGAAGAAAACCAAAGTCCCTATCTCTAGTAGAGGTTTTGGCCAGATAGGATACGTATGCTCTGTTCTCTATATAACTTTTATACTTTCTGAGGGCCTCACCAATACTTCAACCTGAGCTGAAATTTATGTACCTACAATGACTAAGCTAGGTCCACAATAGAAAGAAGTTTATTTTCATATAGCACATGTTGGAAGTTGAATCTGAAGTAGATGTGCTTCCATGAACCCACCTCTGTTAGTGATTCCCTTATTTGCATTGCACTGGGTACCAAGTAATTTACAGATGAGCAGTGTTTGAAGAAAGTAACTCACCTCTCTCCTACAAGAAACAGCTTTCTGTCTGAGAAACTAGTAGCTGCTTGTATAATAACTTCTTTTGTACTTTTAAAGAATGATCTGGTCAGCAAGAATAGGAGAAGAATTCTTCACCACAGTATGGATATTGCCCAGCTTTTAGCAGTCAAAAATATCAATTATCCCTAAAGACAAAGAAAAAAGCTTGAAGTGAATTTTTTTGTACTATACTTGAAGCATATAGTACAGCAATCTCAGTTCAGGGGGAGGGATGCTCACAAAGGCTGTCTGTGGTCTCCTAGCTTCTCTGAGCTGGTTAGTGGACCAGAACAGCTCTGGCTGAAAATTAACCGATTAATTAATGTCTCAGTCTAATCTTTTCAATTGAAGCTTAGTGAGCCTGAGCTCCATATTCAGGTTTGCAAACACTAACATCCCCTGTTTTTGGCTTTGTAAGTTCCCCTCTGGCTAAACTTGAGGCTCTTAGATTGTTTTATGGCACTCAGATCTTTTCACTAAGAGTTATGGGGACTGCAGAAACCATCCTCATTGTAAATCAAATGACAGTAGGACATACCACATGTTGCAAAATAGTAAGTGAATGCCTATTAGTCAGGGAAGACAATAATTCAAGGTTGCTTAAGGTGTTGCCCTCTCATGTTAACATGACAAACCGGTTGTAGAATGTTTCTGCTTGAACTGCACAAAGGTGTGATGTCACATTTTTCACACAAGAGTCAGTATGCAGTACTTCGTGGCCATTGCCCCCACAC
Organism: Corvus brachyrhynchos; assembly: GCF_000691975.1. Taxonomy (NCBI): domain Eukaryota; kingdom Metazoa; phylum Chordata; class Aves; order Passeriformes; family Corvidae; genus Corvus; species Corvus brachyrhynchos. Next base: position 8,372,865 of record NW_008246057.1, on the reverse strand, counting down.
TTGAATAAATCTTAATCTTTCACATCCTTTCACTGTGAGTACTCTAGTTTTGATAATTCATATGGAGATACTGGGGGTGGAAAATACCTTTCAGAAACTACACGATGGGCAGTCTTTTGTATATTTGGATTTTCCAGTGTTTAGAAGCAATATTCAGTTGATTTTGTATGGACAGATGTAGCAATTAATCATTAATCGATCCCTTTATAGAAGAGATATGGTTTAGCAGGAGTCTTTTAAAAATCTTCTGAGCAAGATGTATGGCTTCGTACGGGTAGCACTGAAATATGGCAATTCTGCAATCTTGTCACAAAGAAAGATCCTTTGACTTCACCAGAAATAAAGCGATAGGTTAAATTCTGTGTGTATAATTTTCAGTCTTTTAATGAGAAAGTACATCATATCTCTCTTCTTTTGATATTCAACATTTGTAAACTTATTTGTAACTTTGAAGCATGTTTTGAACTGATACCATGACAGCTGTTTCTAGAAATGGAAAGCATGTCTGGTGAATGGAAACCATTTAGAACCAAATGCGTATAGTAGATGATTGAATCAAGAAGTGTGTTTTCAGCTTCTGTCTAAGTTTCTGCACTTGTGAACTTTATCCAGCAGCTTGATAGGCTTTGAGTTGTAGTCACTGTGTGATGAAGTTGTGATTCCAGAATACCCACATAAAATTAATGTAAGTAATTAGCCGAAACCTAACTAGATCTTTGGCAAGGGACACTAAACAAGAGTGATCTTGTTAAATGAGTCATTTCCGGCAGCAGTAGACAGCGTGTCTGTACTAATCAAAGATGAGGCAGAAAAGAAAGCCACATCAACCATTATGTAGGTTGCTATTAATCACAGTTTAACATTACCAGGGATTTTATATCATCTGAATTGTTGCACTTCTCTGCCTAATATCAAGCCAAAGTGTAATTTCTCATTGCTTGTTGGAATACTAGATTTTTTTTTTTTCCCTCTCTTCTTTTTTCAGCATTTGGAGAGAAATACCAAGAGCATCTAATTCTGTTATGTTGGTGTGACTGATTTTGAACTGTCTTTCTCTATAAAGTCATTGCCAGAACAGTGTTACCTAAAACTTTGGTAAGAGCCATTCTCAAGGTTTCCCTAGACCTCCAGAGAGCTTTTTATTTTCAAGGAAAACTTATCTAAATTGACACTTTAATTTATGGTAAAAGATATGACCTATGAATTAGAAATAAATTAAGAATATGGTTTTTGAAGAGGCAGCCTTATTCTAATTCTTATGAAGTCCTGCAGTGGCTGGATCAAGTTTCTTAGACTGTATTCCTAAAATGGTGTGCTTTAATTAGTCAGAAAAACTACATTAATACAAAACTTTGATAATCTTGTCATCATGAGAGATATTTTTCTTATAAATATGAATGCAGTGTAGTTAAAAAAAAATAGATATTTTGAGGCACAAAGTAGATATTAAACCACGTGTGGAAGATAAATCATTGGTAGCTATCATTTTCCACTGTATTTATGATAAAATATTCTAAGCTGGCCCAAGAGGAAGGAAACAGAAAAGCTTTGGCAAAAGTACAGTTACTAAGCAGCACCAACACTGATGATTTCCCTGGAAAAGGCCAGTGCCAGAAACTGGACAAAAGTTATTGCAGTTTGTAGCCAGCTTTGGTATGTGATTCCTTTGGTCTGGTACTAATCACAGTGACACATTAAACCTAGTGCTCTGAAAATACCACACAAAGTACAATCAAAATGGTAGAGGATTTAGAGAAATTCAAATTCAGTTCATTTCTGTGCAATGGAAGAGTCAGCTTTGAACTGGTTATGAGAGAATCAAAATATTCTCAGAGGAAGAACAAGAACAAGGATCCCAATTCTTCATTGAGAAATGTATTTATCCTAGAAATAAAAACATTTGTCAATATCTACCAGCTGATCAGAAGGAAAAGGGGAAATTTTTTTATCTCACATTTCTTTCTACTCTGTGAGAAAAGAAGTCTGAGGCAACTGTAAGGCATCAAACAAACTAAAATGATCTGCAGATCACTCTCAAAAAGTAAAGTCCGTGACATAGGTACACTGAAGGCTCTCACATCACACCTTCTTTTAAGAAAACATCATGTCTGAAAATTAGGATGCACTAGAAGGAATGAAACATATTTTGTTTAGGTTCTTAATTTACCTGTCTGGAAACTGTATGGTTGTTTGCTATATGACGCTTTGTGATTTTTTAGGTATGTTAAACCAAGGAATTACTACTTTCCTATCTCAAAGATACTTCTCTCATAATTTGTTTTCTGATGCTTCAGATAATTAAAGAACTATTCAGAAGTATTTCATATAGCTAAAATTATTCCTGATTTGGTTACCAGGTGACACACAATAACATTTTTTATCACATTTTTTATATCTTCAATCTACAACTTCTTTCAGTCCATAATTTCCTGGTATCTTTCATATTAATAAATTCACTTACGAAGAAACTGAATTTCATCTCTATGGTATTTTCCATCAGTGTGAGATTTTTACAGATAGTTTCCTCCAATATGTGCAATAATGCCCTTAAGAGGTACTTGGAGCCAAGCTCATGCCCAAAAAAAGGTGCTAAATAGGAATGGCACAGAAGAAGGAAGGAATGCAGACAGAACTTTCTCCTTTTCTTCTCCGAGCACAAGGGTACTGAAGTAATGAGTGTAGTGATACTGTGATAGTGTCCATTTCTGAAATAGTCCATATTTCTGACATAATTAAATAAAAAAAAAAAAAACTACACAGGTTTGGGTGTTATTTTTCCCAGTTGTTACTATTAAAGGTCATATTCTTCATGGAATAATAACTTTTCCCATAACAACTTATAAAATTTGAGGGGAGAGTTGAAATAAATTATTTAGGTCAAATCACAGTCAGTGCTGTTTGCAGTCTCAGAAACTGGTCCAACAGTTTATATTCAAAAATTATCTTCTGCACAGAATCACGGCCATTGCATCCACAAAGAGACTTAAGACTCTTTTAGAAAGAAATTTTCTCCCTAAGGGAAAATAAATGTAAATATTATGAAAAGGGGAAACTTTAAAGTTACTGGTTCTACTGTTTCCCACACTGAACAAAAATCTCCTATGAGCTGGGCACAGAACAAACCAAAAAATGAGTTACTGAATCAAAATGGCTTGAGACAGTGTTTATTGTGAAAAACTAACCAAACTCAGTTCCTGTGCAAATGAATGATGCAATGAGGGAAAAAAGTAGGCATATCCTTACATTTTAAAGAATTAAAGGACAGGCTACGTAGAAATTGGAGGCTACATAGTCTTTGGAGTTTGGTGAAGTTGTTGGGATGTGTTCCAACCACCTTGCAGAGTTTGGACGAGATACAGTCAGTGCATAATTCTTGATAGTATATCAAAAGATACTCTAAGATTAGTAATAATGATCGTAATAACAATAATTCTGACACAGGGTTTTCCTGAGAAGCCAAGAACAACATATGAAAAGGTGTCATATATTTCCTTGACTCTGGCTGGATCTGATCACAACCACTAAAGAAATAAAATCAGTAAAGATTTGAGGGTGTGAGTTGTTAGGGCTGTCTGAGCCACAGATAAGATTTCTGGAACAGTTGCAATTGGACCCACTCACAGCTGTTCACCTTCCCATGAGAAGTTCTCACCTTTATTACAGAGACTTACTGAACATGCGGCAAGAGCTGAACTTGGTATTTTGAAGCCTTGTATAGTAACCTGAAGTGGTACTTGTTTTGACTTTCCTTATTATGCTAGGCTAAATACCTGCAACATGAGCAGAAGACTTTGCCCTCCAAGAGAGGCAGAGCTGGCACTAGGTGGCAAGAACTTCTGCGGCTCTTCCCGGGTTCACTGGCTCCATTACTCCAAAGCCAGTTGGGTTGGCTTCACATCTCAGTGTGATTAATAACAGTGGTTCTCCCCACACCTGTCCTCTGATTCAAAAGCAGATGAGTTTCACTGGCTAAAAAGCTCATTCAGATGTTCAGACATAAAAGCTGTTTTGGGGTTTTTTTTTTGTGATAGAGGAGAGATTATCCACAAAAGTTTTGGATAAAGTTTAGCTGTTTAACCAAACTTTTCTTCCCTCTGGCATCAAGCAAACCAGTCTGTCATCTTGATATGGTTCACCAATCCTCATACTGATTTCTTTCTTACTAAGATCTAGAAAACTATTCTCAGTCAATAATTGCCAAATAAACTGCATCCCAGAGGAGAGAAAGCTTATTGGCTGCTTCTTCAAAGCTAAAAATGCTGTACTTGATTTTTAAAATTACACAAGTTGTTCAGTAACAGATGGATTTTCCATCCTTCTGTCTATTGACCTACTGATGTAACAAGCAATCAGTCAATTGATCTATCTTTAGATATATGGAGTAATACCTTGTCTATCCATAGATCTATAAGTCTGTTTCTGTCCTGTTCCACCAAAATGAAGTAATTTCTTTCTAAATGTGCTTCACATTAACATTGTTCTTTTCTTGATTTTATTGAAACTAGTTCTGTGCCGTTTCATCAGTTGTGCAGTAATTTGTTGTGATAGAGTCATAAGGGCAAAAAATCATAAATACATAAAGAATGTGGTACAACTGCAACACAAATTGAAAAGACATTCCTGTTCTGTAATATATTTCCAAACTGGCAGTTTATCAGAAACTTTCTCTAAAAAAAGAACCTCTCAGTTAGCAATCCTGGAATAAACTCTTACTCAAAACCAAAAGGTCTGACCCAGCTGCTGGCATTATTCATATGAAATACTTCACTGGCATAATTAAAAAATACTTTAATGTCTTGTTTCAAGTATTGTTGAATGCAAATACTGCAGGCCAAACTCCTTCTTTCAAAATAAATGAGCAGTTGCAGAACAATAAAAACAGTTGAGGCATTTATGCTAAGACATGAAAAGTGGGATGCCAAGGCGGGTTTCTAAACCACATTCCAAGCATTTAAAATGCCTTTTGATTGTTACCACAAATCCACCGATTGTTGTGAAAAGGGTATGTGTCATCAAGCCATGGGCAAGGTCTTGAATACATCTGGCTCAATATTTGTAGCATTGATGTTAAAACACCACTCAGTCACAGTTATGCAGCAACTATTCCCAGTCCCTCATCACCATCCTTTTGTAGGAACGTCTGACTCTCTGCTAATGGCATAAATTAATTCAAAAGATCAGGATGAATTCTTGCATTCTTCTCTACATAAAACACATTTATGATTTTAAAGCTACACCACACAGTGAAACTGCATTCTTTCATCAGCCACTATTTGTTGTGATCTCTTAAGGCTCCAAATTCCCCAAGAACTTTTCTGTCACGGAGGCATGCTGTCTTTCCACATTGAAAGATGCTCCTTTATGCCACACTCTTAAGTACCAGAATAAGAGTGCAAGTACTTTAAACTGAAGTGCTTCCTGTATAAATTTCTGTCACTCTCCAACCCAATAATAGTGACAGGAGCAGGGTTTCTGGGGAAGATCTCACAGGTAGGACTTCTTTAACCCATTATTCCCCAAATATATTTTCTTCTGCACCACAAAATTTCTTTTGTGTTGGAAGGATAAAATTTGTCTAGTGTTTTGGTCAGGCAGAAATCTGGCCAGGAAAAACTTCTCAGTAAATAGATGCTGCACACATGCATTCACTTAGCAACTATCTTGCATTTGATCTTCAATGTACAATGTGTTCAACAGCCTCAGTTGACCTAGAGAGCCTATCTCTAGTGTATGTGTTTAAAAACAAATATCATTGGTCCAATGCATTGTGGGTTCAAGACTAGTGTATCAAGACTAGTACAGCCATAATTCTGTTCAGAATTTCCTGGATCAAAATATACAGGAAATCAGAGAAATCACAGTTAACTGTTGTAGGTCTGATCAAGAAGAAAAGCACTTGGACTTGTTGAACTCTGTGAGATTCTCATGGGCCCACTTCTCAAACTCGTGCAGGTCCCCCTGAATGGCATCCCTCCCTTCTGTTGTGCCAATTACACTGCTCAGCTCTGTGTCATCTGCAAATTTGCTGAGGGGGTACTTGATCTCACTGTCTGTCATTGATAAAGATGTTAAAGAGCACTATTTCCAATAAAGATCTCTGGGTGACACCACCCTTTACTGGTCTCCCACTGGACAGAAAGCCATTGACAACTCTCTGTGTCCCTCCAGCCAATTCCTTATCGACCACATCCATGTCCACCCTTCAAATCCATGTCTCTCAGTGTGGAAATAAGGAAGTTGTGTGCGACCATCAAAGGCCTTACAGAAGGTAAGGACATACTTCAGGCTTCCTCTGTCAACCATTTCAGTCACTTCATCATAGAAGGCCACCTGATTGTTCAGAAGAGCATTTGTATACAGAGATGGCATTTAATGTTTCAGAAATAAAATTAAATATCATATCATGCTTTGTTTTCCAATGTGGGTGCAAAAGATGGGGAAACTGAATACCAGCTGTAGGCATTCACCTCTAAATAACAGTATTTCTGTGACGAAGATATTGCCTTTATCCTGTAGAAAAGCTTTCTCAACATTACATCAAAGAGATGAAATTAGACCTCAGGCAGTTGATTCCCTGTCCCCTCTACAGACATCATTTGGCTTTAGGAAGTAATAGAAGAAAATCTTTAATTTAAAGTAGTATTGGATGGACTTCAAATGCTCTAGTGAGCCTCGATATTTATCTGTTCCTCTTTGATGAGATGTCTGGAATTTCCTGCTTCTGCTGTGATAGAAAGTATTGAGACATTTTCCAAAGTAGTTTCATAACTTTTGACTTCTGATGTTGCTTATAACAAGGAAGAAGAGTCTTTGAAAATCGGGGGAACTCCCTCATAAAATGTTCCAGGAATTTTCTGAACTTCCCGGAAGTTCAAAATTTGACTCAGTCAGCATTAGCAAGGTCTTGAGTCATATCTTAATTTTTTTTCTTACATGTCAGGTCTTGTGTTTTATTCCAAAGTAATGAAAGAGCAGAGACTAGAAAAAAAACCCAGCTGTCCCATCATGGTCTTAGAAGTTTGGCTTTAGTCTTCTTTCAGCCTCACCTGACAAGACAGAACAAGGGTGTGTTATCCAGAGTAGGGGAAAGGAGATGGAAGGGTATGGGGGAGAGATTATTTTTCTATCAGTTTAGCCATATGCCTATGTTGTTTGGGGGAATTTTTTTTATTTGAAAATATCTGTTTAATGAAAAAATGTAGTTATTCTACAGAATGTGCCAGTGTGCAATCTGAATGGCCATGGAGTTTTCATTGTCTCTATAACACTTGATATAATTCTAAACCCTATGCACTTCAGTGAGGCTGGAAACATAATGTTATGACCATAAATCATTCTTGTACTTTCAAAACACTGCTTATAAATTAGTATAATTTCTATTATAATTTATTGAATTATCATATATTTAGGTTAATGGATGCTACCCAACGCATCCATAAGGGTTAGGACAAGGTCTAGAATTATATGGACAATATTCATATTATTGTTCTCAAGTCCTTTGCAGGAAGTTTGCAAACTGGAGCTACTATTGAATTCTTCAAACCATACAAGCAATAAAAAAGCCAAGGAAAATGCAATGAGAACTGGAATCTGATTTCTCACCTAGGCAGTGTAAATGCTATCTATATGACAGCAACAGGATGAAGCAAGTAAGACATTAACTCTAGAGAAAAGAGAAGGAGTCTAGGGAACAGACAAACTTTTTAAAACTGCAGGTAAGGTGAATAAAGATATCAATGCACATGGCTGGGATTACATAATACAAAGGAAAATATAAAACAGGCCAAATACTGTTTTTCTGAGTTAATATGTTAATGACCTAATTGGAATTTTAGAACTCCTAGTGTTTTTTCTCATTGATCAGTTCACACTCAATGAGTTTGTGTCACTGGAAGGGACAGTAAGGTTAAAGAAAGAAAAAACTGAATCTCAGAATAGAACAGACTGGAAAGAACAGGACAGAGCGGTCAAACACTAAATGTGTGTATCCAGTAATGGAAGCCAAGACAGTTTCTGCTGAAACTTCTGTGTTACAGCGGGGATTACTGTAACAAGCATATATCAAACCAGGAGTCCCGTGGAAAAGAAATATATATGAACAGATTCTTGATAGATGTTTCAGTGCTGTTTATTTCTCCAGCTGCATGGCTGGGGCTGTGCTCAGGAACTCCCCCAGTCACGGGACCCGAGGGACCTTCCCACACCGGGGAACACAAACCAACCAATGGGGAATGAGGCTGACCAGGGGCAGGGAAACCCCGTGTCTCCCCCCCAGGGCCCATCTCCCAGGGCTCCATGGCAGGGGGGGAGATCCCAACACTTCTGTATCTATTAAATATTCTTACTCATATGGTAGCCGTCAGATTCAAAAATGCAATTATTTCAGACATATAAAGGATGAAAGTGACCATCAATATTTGGTCACCAAACAGATGTTTTGTTGGATAGAAAATGCTTTAGGATGTCTGTTTTTTCCTAACCTGCAATATTAGACTTCTATTTCAAAACGTAGCCGAGTGTAATTATGGTATTTCAAAAGATTGTAAACTAAGATTAAGAAACACCAAGATTATATTTTTCTGGGAAATTTGAATTAATTTCTTTTGTTCATATGCAGGTGTTGACAGTCTTTAATGAGGTCATAGTCATTATTTTTCAACTTCATTCAGTGTTCAAGGTGGCTGTGGAGGTGATTCAGGGATGAAGATTGAGCAGTCAAGGGATCTGCAACTTTGCTTATTGAAGAAGCTGCTTCATTCATTGTTTGCTAAATAAAGAACAATATGAGTTGAAGATCTGTGACTGTCCTGAATTAAATTAGGAGAATCCTGGAGACTCCAAGCCTCCAACAAATCCAATGCTGTACAAGCCTCTAACAGACAATGGCTAATTTGATAGTTTCAATTTTTCAAGTGTCCACCTTGAATGTGATAATATCCTTATCGTAGATTTGTAGAAATACTGAGCATTAGCACCTCCCTCCTGAGTTACATTGAGCTGTATGCTGAGGTTTTAGAGTGCTTAACAGTGCTAATTTATCTGAAATAACAAGCCCTAGACTGTTTAATGTGGCACCCTAAATTAGTAAAATTATTTGACCCTTATTTAATCTTGTGATATGCAATGAATTTATGCACTAGAAATAAAATCATTCTCCTCCTTTTGTTGAAATGTTTCCAAGATTAGTTCCTCAATTTGTGAAATATTCATATATGATAGTGATAAATATGGTTGAAAAATTACAAGAAAACTAATATTCTGCCTTTGGTGCAATGTTTGATTAATGTGCAAGAAGTAGGATATTTGGCCACCCAGTGAACAATAAAACAAGTTGTGAAATAGTTTCTCATTTAGAAAAAACAATCTATCCTTGCACTTACTGAGGCAGTGTCCCCATGAGGGGAAAATTTATATGATCACATAATTGAAAACTGTTAAAAACAGAGCTTTAATGTACCAGGAAATGAATTAAGATTTCAGTCTTAGCCCTCCACTTTTCTCATGTGAATGCTTCCCTCTAAATAGTATTTTCCCTCTTTAATCCTTTTTATACATGATTTTGTATTTTGGTTAAATAAATTTTCCCAGAACCACTTTTATATGTAAATTCTGTGCTTGTTAAATGTTTTTTTCTGTTCCCAATGTCAAAAATTTTATTGACATAAATAGCTACATCAAGATGACTTGTAAATATTTTTTCCTGCTTGTTCACTCCCAGATTATTGTAATCTGCTGTTTGAACATCCAAATCACTCACATTGCATAAGACTGCAAAGTCTTTAGAGAATTAGGGCTTTTTGGTTTATACAAGCTGGGGGTAGCAAAGAAGAAAGAATAAGATGTGGAAGAAAGAAAAGGAGTATTAATTAATTAGCCATTGAGGTTTCTCTGCACAGACAAAAAGTTTGTATGCCCAGCTACCGTCCTGATGCAACAAAGGCATGACAGACACTTAGGAATTTGTTGCTTCAGGCTGCTTGGTCAGCATCCATAGGGGTATATTCTCTTCAGTGCTTCTTTGCAACCTGAAGGTAACCTAGTTTATTGTAAGCACATGGACTTTGTAATCCAAAAGTTAATATGGTTCAAAACACCTGATGTTTTGCGGAGCCTTCCCAGTAAAGTACTTGGTGACCTTGACTGGAGAGTTTCTTTTGAAAAAGTGTAGGTAACAAAGCCATGGACAGCCATTGTGTGAAACCTCCTCAAACCGGTAACACAACATGGGTTCCATGTGTGCAAGAACAAAAGGTAAATGAAAAATTAAAGTCAGCACTTTGACATAATTAGTAAGATGAAACAGCTGGAATCCAAAGGGCATTTAAACCTTCCTGAAAAAGGTCGGGGCCAATCTGAGAATTGGGTCGTGAAATATGTAGGTAAGCCAGCTACATATCCCTTAGCCAGACTGTTCACTCTTACTAAGCCCTTTAAGAGATATTTACAAGCTTAGCATAGGGCAATATCAACTGATAGGTTTCCTACTGGTGAGGCAAATTCAACAAGCAAACTGCTTCACTTATTTTTAACAGTGATGAATTTTCATGAGAAAACAGCTGCTTGTGAACTGCAGGCCTGGAAGTTTAAGCCTCTCCTCATATGTGTCAGCCTGGTTCCTATCAGTGTGGGGTACCAACACAGCAGAATAATAAGTAGCCATTTCTCAGGTGGCAGCAGGGTCAAGAGCCAGCACTATGTGCATTTATAATTCTAATGACCACTAAAGATCAGAGTGCTATGCATGTTGCGTCAAAATTACCTCTGCAATTTACAGCAAGCTAATCAGATAACAATTTTGAAGTTCAAACAGAGAAGGAAATGTTTCCAGCAGATAAAATTTTTTTTATAGCTATTCTCATGGCAAAACAATACAAACTGGAATTTTTCCAGCTCAGAGGAATGTGAATGGCTTCTGAAGATATCTCCAGCAATTACAATGGGTATCATAAAAGCATTAGAGTCATTGTGATAAGTTATATGTTAAGAAAAGTGACTACACCAGCAATTGAAATCCACTCATGACAAAACAAACCAAAGACTGAACTGTGTCATCCTCTGGAAATGAAAAAAGTTTTGACAAGTAGATTCCTATTTAAATTTTAACCTCTTTGCTTCTGTCTAATGGTGGCTGCATGATTTAAGACAGACCAGCACGGTGCAGTTAGCAGTTTATACTCAACACAGACTCTTCAGACATGTCACCCCATTGCAGCCTGATGATTGCACCACAAACCCCTCCCTAGTGTTATGTTTATTTCTCTGACAAAAAAGAAGGGCTGTATTCCAACCTAGACCATAAGTACTATCTCAGCAGAATAGTACCTAGCATAATGTTTGTGGTGAGCTCTGCAATCACATTGTAGGTGCAACTACAGCATAGATAGAAATAAAGTGTATTTTTACCCCAACTGTTGTCAAAACCTGGGAAGAGTGCGCAGGCACCAGCAGCCCCGACAATTCCAACACGGGAGCGACCGAAGGAGAGAGCAAAGACGCAGCGAGACAGAAAACAGCAGCCACTCGGAAAAAGGAAAAGATCATAGTAACTAAGATCTTAGGGATAGTAAAATGGTATAATGTTAAGCAAAATTATGGTTTTATAACAAGGTGTGACAACCAGCAAGATATATTCGTGCATAGAACTGCTATTAAAAACAATAACCCTGAAAAATGCATCCCAAGCTTGGGAGATGGAGAAGTCGTGGAATTCAAAATTGTTCTAGGGAGAAAAGGGTTACAAGCATCGCAGGTCACTGGGCCTGATGGTGTTCCTGTAAAAGGCAGTATATATGCAAAAAATCGTAGTCATATTAGACAATATCTCCATTGTAAGCCCCCCCTACAGTCTCCCTTTCCTAATCCCACCTTTCCCTTTTACCCTATGTCCTATTACCCCCAGTGTATTCCCAATCCGTTTTTTCATCCATGGTTTCCCTCACAAAACCATGCTTTTGCCAATTGTTTCCCCAAAAATCCCTTTCCAATGCCGAGTGGGGGATGAAAAGGGGGAGGGAAGAAGTTAAACCCTCTCCTGCCTCAGTTTCCCCACAAAGCATGCTCAGAGAGTCCTGTCTCCCTTCTGTCAGCCCTAAGATGTTCCACAGAATCTGATTGGACATTTAAAGACTCAGGAGGGTGGCTTGTTTTGTTTTGAAACTGTTCTTGTTATGTTTATCCCGTTGTTTTCATTCTCCTTTTATTAAAATAAAACGGGTGAGGTGTTGGGGTCCCTCCCCTGCCGTGTAGCCCTGGGAGAGGGGCCCTGAGGGCACAGACACGGGGTTTCCCTGCCCCTGCTCAGCCTCGTTCCCATTGGTTGGTTTGTGTTCCCTGCGCGGGCAGAAGGACCCTTGGTCCCGTGACTGGAACAGTTCCTGAGCACAGCCCCGGCCATGCGGCTGGAGAAATAAACATCTCTGAAACAGCTAGCAAGAATCTGTCTGTCCATATATATTTCCTTTCCACGGGACTCCTGGTTTGATATATGCGTGTTGCAGGATCCCCACTGCAACAAAGTACTATCTCAGCAGAATAGTACCTAGCATAATGTTTGTGGTGAGCTCTGCAATCACATTGTAGGTGCAACTACAGCATAGATAGAAATAAAGTGTATTTTTACCCCAACTGTTGTCAAAACCTGCTGATTTTCAGTCCAAAACATTATGTTCAGAGGGAATGCAAAGCCCTAAATTCAAGAAGCCAGGTTTGAATTCTCTTCCAGTTTGCATCACATATAAAAGCGGATGCAAGGTATGTGTGTGAAAAGTCATAGTAGTAATAATTAGTTACATAACTTATGAAGCAAGACATGCTGTTTTGTTTTCACAACTTTCAGAAGAACTCTGTTCAACATTATCTCAGCACTATTTGAGAGGTACTGATGTCATCCTGAGCTATCTCTATACCATTAAACTACCCTCTGATAGCAAGGGGGTTGCCAGAGGGCACTTGAGGCCATTAAAGGAAGCAAGTTTAGCTTTTACATACCAGACAATTTTCCAGAACTGTTAAAAACCTACTGAGGTTACTTTGACAATACCACTCAAGCATTTCATAGCTTTCACTATCTAAACTGCACTGGCCTAGGATTTTTCAGGATATTGCAAAAGAGCAATCACACACACATAAGTATTGTGGCATTAGTTATCACCAGTTATGCGAGGTATGAAGCAATGAGTGTGTTTAAAAGCAAAATTAATATTATAATTCCTCACACTGGGAATACTTCAGAAGGGAAAGTCTGAATGGCTTTTCTCCCCTAAGAATTCATATTATACTCTGAAAACCAGCTGTACATATGTAGACCTTTTTTTCCGTTGTTTCTGGATTCTCTTAGATCATATTCTGCACTTCTGTCCTGCTCACAGTACTTCTAGCACACACAGGAAACAATTTGAAATTGTAAAGGGACCTATTCCTGGAAGGAATCCCTGTGTACAATCTTGACACTGTTCAGACTGCTTCCACCGAAATTATGCAGCTGCATGGCTATGTAGTAGAGACAGATGCCTTAACAGGAAAGAAGTAATTTTGCATTTATTTGCTAATAGTGAACGAATAAATATTTCTCGCAAAGAATATGAGTACATGTGCCAAGACAGGTTTTCTCACTCCGTTTAGAGTTCTGAGGAAGTGTTTTGTTTAAATAAGACAAGTGATCAAGCTTTCATGTTCTAAAAAAGGTTATCAGATCTTGAAGTAAAAATGAGTCCTGTGAAAGGCCTTGGTGAAAATATTTCCTGCATGTCTCTCAGGTGTATAGGTGTGAGGTAACATCAAGGCAAACTCTTCAATGTTAAATCACTCTCAAGAGAGATAGTGGGACATCCCTTCCTCAGAGCTCCTCCAGAAAGCAGAAGGAAGAACACAAATTTTTCAATTTTTTTCTGAAACCTTTTTGATCAGGGCTTTAATTTTTGCAAATTTCAGGCTATGCTGTATAAATTTTACCTTGGAAAAAGACTTTCCCCACCTTTTTGCTCTGTATGTTGCTCCCATCCCTCACTGTTTGCCTCGCTCTCTTTATACTCCTTACTTTTCAAGGCCCAACTTAAGAACATTTTTCCCCTGTCCAGGGTCTGTTGCAATGTCTCCACTTCCCTCTTTCCCTGGGAGCTCAGCTGGCAAAGCCCAGGGAGGGACAAGCTTGGATACACAAGTGGGAACAAGTACCTACCAACATAAGGTGGGGAAAGACAGGGAGAAAAATCATTTGGGAGTGCCTTAGAAAGACATCATTGCCCAATAATGAGTCTTATCCCAATTATCTTTGTAATTATATGCTTGAGGTCAGCTCAAGTTAGTTGAATATGTGAATAAAACTTCTGCAACATTTTAAAAAATAAAATTTACATCTGTGACTGGGAAATTGTGGAACATGGAAGGAGCTGAATTGGTAGTTGGTTACATTTGAAAGTTAAGTTCAATTTAGCTTTTCTCAAAATTCAGCCTGAATTTAGAACTGACTCATGGAGGCAGAGCATCAGTGTTTAAGTTCTAATGTTTTGGTATTCATGACAACAAGTGTCTCACCATATATTCGCATGTAAATATTTAAATTTGCTGGTTCTTGTTGCACTGTTTAGTCAGATAAATTGTGCACTCGCATAAGCAAAATTACACAGGTTGATCTGAGTAAATAATCAATAAATTCCAAGATAGTAAATTTTAAAAGTCATGTATTACCTGTTACTGATCATTAGAAATCCAGTTATTTTCTGAAATAACTTGAAACCCATGCTATATATCAGTGTTGAGAATTTCTTAATCTGCTCCTAGAACACTGGTAGATACATTTTTTCAGTGATGAAAAAGTTTTGAAGTATTTTATTATTAACCAAAAAGACATAGTCTAATTAATTTTGGATGATTATCTTATTTCAAAATACAGACTAGAATTTACATATATTATATGTTTTGCTTTATGCATAATCATTGTCAACACAGCACATCCAAGTCTAAGTGACTTTTGGATTAATTTTATTTAATGCTCATAGCAGAGACTTTGAATTTTAGGTTATATCAGTAGCCCAGTATAAAATTTCACTAATTTGCAATTATATTTACATAATAAACAAACTATTAATATACATTGGACACTGACCATAATCTGTTCTTATCCTTGTCGAGTTATTCATGGTTAATGAGACCTAAATTAATAAACAAATACAACTCTCACCAACATAGTTCCAAGTAATCCCATTGAGAATAAATTTGCATGATGACAGGCACTGATGTGAAACTGTAGAAAATAATGCTGAACATTCATTCAGCAGAAATCATTTGCATACAACTCCACTGGGAAGACACAGGAATTTTTTTTTCTTATGACAGAACAGGTTTCTCATAAGGACAAATATGAAATATTAGCAAAATGAAACACATTTTCAGGAAAACTTACAGTCATGTCCAGCTTGACATCAGTAAATTAATCGTATAAATGGTAGACTACATGCAGCAACTTAGCAGCACATAGTCTACTATATAATACTCAACTAACTGTTGCAGCGGGGATTACTGCAACATGTATAAGACAGCGAGGGCCGTGGAAAAGAAATATGGACTGATTCTTGGTAGATGTTTTCAAAGATGTTTATTTTTCATCCACATGGTCGGCAACTGCCGAGGAACTGTGGCAGTCACGGGACCAGCAGGGTCCTCCCTGCGCAGGGGAACACAAAACAATCAATGGGGAATGAGGCTGACCAGGGGCAGGGAAACCACATAGGCTGTGCCTCTACTCCAGGGTCCCCCTCCCCCCGGACCACACACCATGGGGGGAAACCCCAACAACAAATACATATTATTCTGGTCAATTAATTCACAATTTTGCTGACAAAGTCAATAAAATGATCTGACCTGATGCTAAATTATCAAACAGGATTCTTCGTCACAAATTTTCTGAGCACTTCTGTGTTTGTTTCTCCAGTTGATCAGCCAAATGGAAAGCAAGTATTTCTCTCACCTATTGAAAAGCTCTCTATGACTCATCTATTTAAAAGAAAATGTTATTCAGCATAAAGCCTCCATGCCATGATTCGATGTAAGGAAAGAGAAAGATTCAGAGGGGCTCTGTACTTTTGCATACAGCTCATTGATGAGAAAAGGATTTAGGAGGGAATGAGGAAAAGTGAAATTATGTGGAATTCAGTGGTTTTGTGTCTACTGTTCCCAACGCATCACTACTTCATAGAGTGATGTAAATTTTCCCTCTGATATATGATTATCCCGTGCACCATAGTAAGTCTGAGCCAGTTTGGTCTCAGTAAATCTTGAACTTCTTCATACTATGCTTCAATGAGAGAAATTGAATGCTGCAATTATATGATCATTACTGGTCATTAATTATATCTGGGCAAAAATTATATCTACTAAAGAAGACAATATGCTAAAAATTTATACAGTCATGATATTGCTGATGGAACTAAGTGTCTAAGCATTCTAGTACCCATGATTTCTTATGTTTATGAGCTAGTAAATGCCTAACTGCTGACTTTTTTTCTTTGAGGGCAGAAGTTTGCATACGTGTGTGTGTATATATCTTAAAAATTACTATTAATTTTGACTGCCCATTCCCTGCTAAGCAGCTACAGCTCAGAGGAACTCCTTAAAACTTCAGGGAAGGGTGTTCAGACACACTTTTATGTGACTACAATGTTTGAGACTGCAGGCAAGATGGGGTTTGTTTCCATTTTCTAAATGTAGTCTCTGAAGTGTATGCTGAGATGCCCAAAGGTTTGTGAGACATTTGTGTGTTGTTAATAATTTTGATGAAAGACCTACAAGTGACTCATGGTCTTCTGCAGTGGCACCATAGGCCGGAGAGGGTACCCTAGAGAATCTCAGGAGAACTTGATGACTTTGTCTTGGTAATGATATCTATACTCATATTCAGTCAGTGGAGTTTAGTTGACACAGTGGCATCCATAGAGACATTTAAAGTACTCTTCAATAAAAACAAATTTAGTGAGCTGATGTTTAAATTAACTAAAGTAGGTTTCAATAGCTGTATCAATTTCATATATTTCTATTGCCTATAAAGAAAGTCTAGACTATAATGACACTGTAAAGTCTATAAAGTAGACACAAATATTTAAGTATCTTGATCTGTAAGCTGAACCCTCTATGACAGTCTCCAGAAGAGTTTGAGTGCCTTGTGCATTCCATGTCTTATCTGGAAGCTCCAGTTAAACTTGCTGGATCTTCAGGGACATCTTATAGAGTCACTGGCTGTCTCTGTGGGTGAATGAATCAGACCCTGGATGTCTTAAATTAGGTGAGGTACGTCTCTTCCTGACCATCTAAAATTTATCAGAAATATTTGCTTGGGGCTTATTTCATACTTTGGTATTAGTGAGGAGTCAGATACATTTTAATACACTTTATTCAAAAAAATCAAGTAGTATGTAACCAACAGGAGAAAGGCGGACTAAAATTCCAGGATGTAAAAAAATCCACTTAAACTGTAATTCTAATTTTGAATGCATCTTTTAGTGGCTGGTTTTCCTGATAGAAGTAACTGACATAATAGAGATTTGGATGAATCAATGATAGGTGCTTAGCACTTAGCTTTATTCTAAATAAAGGGACTCCAAAGAGGCTGTTGTTCCTTGTCATGTCTCTCAAGATAGCTATTTTGATGTAAAATACAGACGGAGAAAAAGAATGCAGTTTCTATCTTAGAGCAAAACCTTGTGGCTCCAGGATATACTAGGGATATATTTGATTTTTCTCAAATTCACAAATCATGTTTATGTTGATTATGAATATCCAATTATTCCAAAACCACTTGAAAGCATTGTGCTGCTCAGCTAGTTTCTTGTTAGTTGTAAAAAGTACTTCACATGCAGGGCTTTGCTCCAGTCCCCAACTAGCCCCAGCTATGGCAAGAATGGTGATGAAGTGCTAACATGCAACAGCAAAACCAAACCCAGAATACAGGTCTCTGCACAAAGCTCCACACAATATGACATAGAGATATAGGGTTAATTCTTCCTTTAGTGAGATATAAGCCTGAATTTAGTCACTTAGTTTCTTAAATCTCCTCAAGTGCTCTGCAGAAAGGGAATTTCCCCAGAGAGACTTTAAGAAAGGTCTCCACTGCGTGTGTAAGGACACCTAGGCATGATAATCCCTGATATAGGTTCCAGCTTTACTTCCAGTAATCCACATAAAATGCAGTATATAACACTTTATTTAGTACTATTTGCAGTGAATTTTGCCCTAATGATCACTGCAAAGAGATGAAGAACAGGTATGCATTACCCTCCTCTGTGCCCTTACAGGTTTAGATGAGAAAGGTCTGAGAGTTATTGTCCTAATGACCCGAGACAAAAAGATGGCAGAAAGATTTTTTGAATAATTTTACTCCATTAAACAGACAGATGAAGGTTTTGAAGATTTTGCTGTGAACATAGGCAATCAAGAACATCATGGTCCACTCTGAAATATAGACTAAAGTGATACTAGAAAAGTCAGAGACATTTTATAACTCAGTGTTCTAACGAAAGCTCATGTAATATATGTATGTTTAGAGACTTTCCAATGACATCTGTTCTGTTTAGCACTCCTGTCTCCATGCGTGGACCACAGATGGACTGGCACAAAACTAAGCATGATCTGCTCATAGACAATTTATTTTCAATGTACTATTATGATATATGGGGAAGATACACACATTTCTGGAAAACATCAATTGCTAGCAAAAATGATGCTTTTACATGTCTCAGCTAACTCTGTCCCTGTCAATCTGCAACAAGGAGGAAGACTAACATGATTTTGGTAGATGTGGTGAAAGGAAGGGCAGCCACTCTTGGACTACAACAGGACAACTGGCTTTGGCACAGGCAGGCTTTTGGGAGATTTTGACCATGATGTCCATTAAGCTTTAGGAGTGTATCAGCAGAGTGTTGTAATACGTCTTGCACAGAAAAGTTGCAAGGAACAACATCATGAGATTATTGAAGTCTGAAGAGACATATGGAAAACAGTCTTGTCCCGTTTCCCTGCTACACACACTAACAGGCTGGGATTTATACATTGTATGTGCGGAAGACAACCCTCATGATACCCCACATAAGGCTCAAATCATTAGTATGTTTTCAGTGCTCATATGCTTTCCTGATAACTGATGAAGAAATACTTCTATAAAGAAAATACATAATTCTTTAGTGCTAGAGGAACTTGAAACTCTTTCTGTACTAGTAAATCTTATGAATCAGAACCTATTTTCTAGACTTGTATCCTGATGAAAAAGCACAGTTCATCGTGATATTGTCTTATCTCACCTTCAAAATTGCTGTGAATGGTCCCTGGTTTGTGCAAAATCTACTGCTGTCCCTATGAATTATTGTGAATTAGCATGAAACACTAACAAGCAGGGGTCCTAGCAACTTAGTGTCCTGGTCCTTAAGCTACCTTCAAATTTGGTGGACTGTGAAAAAAAAATTATTGTGCTTCAAAAACACTACTTGCGTCACAGGAAAGGAAAATGTAAAATAACCATATTTTCAGAGCATTTCGACACAAATTCCTTTTCCCTGTAATGTCAAATCTCAGTTTTTCCAGTGGATGTCTTGGGCTTTGCCCATTAGGGAGAGGAATCATCTTGAAAATGTCAGGTATCTCAAGTGAAGTGTTCTTGATCAAAACAGCTGGTAATAGCTAATTCATGGCAGAACCTGGTTTATGGACAAAGCTTTTAGACAGTCATTTTATACATCTTATTGATTCCTCCACTTTACTTACAAACAAATGACTGCAATTGCTTTTACCTGAAAAATTTTGCTTGTAAAATGTTTTCCTTCATCAAAATACTTTTGGGAGCTGAGGGGGGAGGAACCAAACTTTGTTTTCTTTGTTTTTCCTTAAACAAGAAAAATCTCACAGAAGTTACTTTAATTTAATTCACCCTATTGTTTACAAAATTTTTGATAAGTCTTTTGACTAATTACCTTTATTGACCACAGTTTTTAATTAAGAGAGGAGTTAAAGTGAATTTTTGTGTGCTCTTCCTTCAGAAAGGCAATTTGTTTCCTGTCCTCTTTATCTCTCTCTCTCCCTCAGGATGTGAATAGGTACCACATCATTGCTGGCCATATGCCAAACACAGAGGCTTGGGGCTATGGTTGCCTGATGTTTTGTTTGAGCATGACTTCTCTGGCTCTGTGCAGTTAGTGGGATGCACTAACTCTTAGGCACACCTATTTGCATTGAGTATTTGCATGACTCAGTATTTTCCAAGCCGTTTCACTGGAAACAGCAAATATTAAACAATGCTTTTGGAATGTGTCCGATACACTTCCAGTAGATACCTCAAGTGCTGTTAACAGTATTGCTGTAACATATAGAACAAAGAGTGTACAGTATGGGACATTTTGAAATCCATTATTGTGTTTTTGACGATAGCATATATTCATATATATGTGTATGCTTGTATCTTCAAAAAACTAAAAGCAATATTCAGAGTTTTTTAACAGGTTTTGGTAGGTCATCAATTTCCAAGTTGTTTGCTTTTTTTTTCACTCCTTTCCTGAGAATTATTCCTATAAAAAATTCACAACAATTTTTCTCAAAATTTTCAGGATATTCACATTTTAGACATTTCAGTCAACTCCAGTTTATAAATACCCATCAGAACACTTTTTATGGACCCATGGACCTGTATACCAAAAACACATTTGGTACTTTATAGGAAAAAGTCATGGAACAGACACATTTTAGGTATTAATCAGTAATTTTCTGGAAGACAGACTAAGAGCACAGTGCCATGTGAAACCTGACACAGGTTATGTTACCAGGTACTTCCATGAACTTGATAAAGTGTTACTCTACCAGTAACTAAACCTTCAGGAAACTTCTCTACTTGCCATAAAAGACGCATCAGGCTGGGTGTTTTGCACACAAGTGTGTTAACAATCTTTTGAGAACTACTATACGTACTTAGTAAATTGACGTGGAAGATAGTGTGTCAGGGCGCTTCAAAGATCTGAAAACTTTGTCTTAAAAGCCAAAGATGTATTTTAGAGATTCATGGTAATTATAAATCTGTTTTAAAACTTGTAGATTATCACTTTTCTTCCAGAAAAGAAGAGCATTACTATTTGTATCTGGTGACGTTTGCCCTGTGTTCCAGCCAAAGTCATTATAGTTTAGGGGACTAAACAAATGTTTCTTCAAAACATCTTACTTTATAATAATGTCTGCCAAGGCACATATACTCTGCGGAAATTCAGTCTTTTTCTTTAATAGTCATGATATACAGTTCCAAGGGTAAATCCTGGCTCCTGAAATATATTTTCTAGGGTAATCTGGTTTCTGTTGCCATATTTTAGCATTTTGCTTCAGTTTTCTAGAACCAAACATAATTTTTTTTTAAAGGAATGATACCAGTAGCACTTTACTTTAGCTAACATGATTAGCATTAGATTTTGATTCTCTTTTCTTACTTACCAATAACACAAAGCAACACAGTCCTTGGAGTTCAATATTTTCTTTGCCTATTGTATGATTAACAAGGTTGGGTTTGTCCATAGAAGTTCTAACCTACTATCTGTTTTGACACACATTTTTAATTTAGTGTTTCTTTCAAAACTGTCTTAGTCATTACAGAGAAATGCTTATCCTTTATGGTATGAATTAGGAGAGAAGATTTCATGATTCATTACCAGTTTAGTTCATTTTCCATCAATTTAACCCTGGCACTGCAGGCTGGTGGTGCCTTTGAATTTACTCCAAATAGAGTCAGGCATACTGCATTAATCCATGCAGTTTTACAAAATTTGACCTCTGCCAGAGTGCAGTTTCTCTTTAAAAATACCTTGTTCTGGTCCTCTCTCTGGCTATTCTGATGTGGATGAAATCATTCCCAATTTCTGTTTTTGCATGAACGAATGCTTACACGTAGGCGTAATCCATGTTCTATTACCTCATCACAATGCCATCTGACCATCTCACATTCACTAATGAACTCTATCAACACAATAGTTCTGTTTCTAAAGATGAGACATTGACATACAATGAAAGATTAGTCCAAGGTCATGTTGGGAATGTGTCTGTATTGCATACTGCAGGACAGAATGGAAACACTCAGGGTTTTCCTACCATTCTCAGCAGCGTATACATTCAACATCATTTGCTCCTGGTCCTGTCTGTATTGTTTTAGATACAGAGGTACTTTGGCTGTCTTTAGGCTTTTCTGCAAATTTATGGAGTTATTCAGAAATAGCTGCTGCAGAAAAGCTACTCCTTAATAAACCTTTTCAGACTCAGTTCTGGAGCAAAAGAAGCTAATTTACTTCAAAAACTGCTAAAATTAGTTTTTAAATCCAATTATTTTGCAAATGCATTTCAATTTTATTAAGTTAATTGTTTATTTTATTTAATTCCTGAAAAGAATGCATAGAGGCAGGCAAGAAAATAAGTAAATTTCAACAAAGGGAGAAAATATCTGAAAATTATCAAAAGTCTGAAGTCTCACCTCCTTTTAAATTATATTTACAGCACATATTTTAAAGGTGTACATCCCATTAATGCATGAAATTATTATGATGTAGGGTCTGAACACTGGTAAATGCTAACAGCTTGAGGCTATACATAGCTCTGCTTATACTAGAATTTCAAATTTCTGGGTACAAATAATAATACGTTGATAGAAGCTTCAGGACACACAAAATCAAGGTCTTGAGAAAATTGGAAAACTGGTTTTACACAACAGGAAAGTTTATGGAACAAATGTGAATACTCATTGGAGGTTGAGATGATCAACCTCCTTTCTTTCTGCCTTTTGATGACCTGGACACGGACATTCAGTCTTTTCAGAATTTTTGCCACTTTTTATACATGTCTCAGATGTTTCTTCCAGATCTGATTAAGAACACATCCCTTCAATCACAGACATTTTCAGAATGCAACAGCTGGAATTCTATTGCAGAAGAGACAGCTTTGCTCTATGAATCCAAATTTGATTCTATGTGTTATCTGACATTTACAGATGCCCTTTGACACATCAATTTGAACACAAATTGCAAAACCATGCACTAATTTCCAAAGTTAAAATTCACAATTTTCAGAATTTAAAATTTTGCTGTTTACTGTTATGCTCTAAAAATATATTTCTAAAGAGTTGAAGAGTTGTACTTCAAAAGGAAGAAGTGAGCTGCAATGTGTTAATTAGTTTTAACTAATACTACAGAATGTTACCTTCCTTCCCCTGTTATTCACTTGCCTTTTATTTCTTCCTATTATTTTCCTCTGTTTTTCATTTACTTCTTCCAATCAATAGTCTTCATAATTTTAAGTTCTCATGAGAATTCAGATGAGAGCTAGAGTTGCTCAGAACTTCTGAAAACCCAGAGGTTTGGTACCTTGTGTTGGGACAAAAGCTCTTGTAAACTTTGGTCTTCACTCTCTTTGCCTGCCTTCTAAGTCACGTATAAAACATATATGGCTAGATCCTCATCAGGAGCAGTGCCATATGGGAAAGACAGAAAAGAATTTGGAAGACATGTGGCTCACTCAGTGCATGCCATTATCTGATATTTGGATAGTCTGAAATATTCAGTATTTTTTGTAATGTTTTGAGAGAAAAGGACCCTGTTCTCTATTGTTATTTTCATAAGGATGCCATGTGCATGCTTGTTTGCATATAATTGGTGTGTGGTGAAAATAACACAGCTGCTGTAAATAATACAACTCCACTGACTTCAGGATATCTGTGGATAATTTCATGATATCTACTGTCTACGTCATGGAGTTGTGAGTTTGAAATCAAGACAGACACTGAAGTTCTGTACAATTTTTGCATGAAAGGGTTTATAACACTTTTCCCTCTCCACCCTGATGCTAAATAAACTCATTAAGGTGACTAAAGAAAAAAAACCAAAGCAGCCTTACCTTGTAATCAAGTTGTTTATCTTCTATCTGCTTCAGTGGAAAGAGATGTGTACATTAGCTGTGTATGAATTTATGCATATTATATAAATACACACACATTAAAAGCAGCATCTCCTTTCCTCATTAACACTTATATGTTTTGGCAGGCACTACAAAACAAACAGGTGGTCTGTTATGAACTGATAGTGTTGTCAAAATCTGAAGAGCTGGGGGAATTCAGACTGAATTTGCGTTCAGCCAAACCTAGCATAATTGTTATTGGCACTTATTGCAATGAAACCTGTCAGGGGTGGAAAGAGAGATTTGTCACTGTGTCTGGCCAAATGCAGGAGGGAAGAGAACAGAAATGTTTCTAACTCATTTGTATTTCAAGTTCTTCCCAGTGGAAAGCCATTCTTCTTATTCTTCCATGTTTGTTTGTAAGGTTATGAATTGTAACAAAACCTCACCAGTTATATTACAGCAATGTACGGACATCTGATGGAAAACTATAACTACCAGTCACCACATGATTTGTCTGGGTGCTTTCTCTAGTTCTGTATCCTCCTAATATTAAATCCCAGATGCTTCAAGGAAAGATGTGTTCCCTGAATGTGTTGACTAGAATGGTTCTCTGCATAGGGAGAAAATTCCTTCCTGATTCCACTTTTTCAAGCTGTACCCCAAAACACCTAGATAAGTAGTATCTGTAACAGTGCCACTTCAACCACTATTTTTCTGTTTCTCCTTATGGTGTGTTTAATTTTTTTTCTGTATAAGAGTTGAAACTTTGGAGGGGAAATACAAGTCTTCATGGTAACTTATCTCAGATTTCATGTGTTAATTATATTGTGAGTGAAATAATTACTCCTTTCATAATACTTCTTAAAAGCACACACCTTCTCGAGACATCATACCGCAGTGCAGAGTGTGCCAACTACTAACATCACAGGCAGCAGAGTATCACAGACACTGCTTGTTCATGCCGGTGAAAATGAGGGGACAGAATGGAGTCAGTACTTGGAAAAGATTGATTTGCATCTTCTCAGCATGACAAATTATGTATCTCAACCAATAGCCTGTGAAGAACAAAAAAACTGAAAAGATTTTAGACTGGATGTCGTATACTCTCTTTCTTTAGTAGTGGGCAGGCCTCAGAATTGAAGCTAAGATCTATTTTCCTAATTTTCCTAGAAATCACCATTAAAACACTCTTGATAGCTGACCTATAGGGAAATTTTGAACATATTCCTTCATGTGTCGTACTGCCATAGATTCATCCACAAAGAGTGCATTTTTTTACCCTTTCCATAAATTACCATGTTCTTATTCACAGGGTATCAGGATCATGGAGGGAGCTTGACTTTCCTTTCTATACACTGCAGAGATTTGTCAAGAAATTAAGAGCTGCATATTTTAACTTTGGACTGCATACTGACATTTTTCAACATATGTTTATGTCTAGCATATCCAGTGTTAGTCTGAAAAACAACATGATGAGTGCTAAATTGCCAAGAACTCCTCTTTAAACTACATATGTATACATGCAACTCCCATGTTTATATGAGTGAACAATGCCACTCAAGCCAGGCCTCTAGGAAACCAAGACCTGCATCTTAGATAATTAATTGTTTCAGCTAAAATTTCATATAGCCATACACCACCAAAGCAGGGTGTTTCAGTCTTCATGCACAAGATCATTCATTCACATGGACAAGCCTTGCAACTAATTTCCTGACAGGTTTCACAACAGTAAAAATGCATCTTCTTAAATAGAGTCATAAATACTGTTACGTAGCTAGTTTCACACTTAATCTGATCAGCTTACTAGAATAGTACTTTATTAGTAAAGTGGAAAAATACATTACGATTTTTTAAAAAATATGTGCAGATACCACACTATTAAACATTTTATTTCACTAAATCTGTTATTCTTTGTTATAATCTTTCTTTTTATTCTTTCCTTAAAAAGGTCAGAAGGAAAATTCAAAATATAACATGGTTGGTGTCTGACTTTTCAAATAAATGAGAAGTGTAACACTAGTAAAACTGGTAATACAAAATGTTGGAAAAAATACAGCATTTTGTTTACAGAAAGCTTATGTTTGGAGATGTTTGAAAGTGGCAACCTTTCAAGGGAGAAAAACAAATAAACTAAAAAACCTCCATAGATTTACATAAGGTACTTCCAGGTTACATTTTTCGCTTCTTGGTTTGGCTAGCCTTTCTTGTAGGTAATGATACAAATGAATCTGGTGACTAATGTTGTTTTCAAGTTTCTAGCCAGCCAAGAGATTTCCCAGACTTTGGTCCTGTCCATCTCCTCCTGTAAGACACATTAAAGATAGGGGAGAAACAAAGAAGAGAAAAAGGTCAAATGATGAGGGTTTTAGTTTGTAAGGGCTGGCAGTTTGCAGTTTATCCTTTTAGGAGTTAAAGCACAAATACTGTAGCTGCTGAAGTGCCTTTGAGCTTCCACTGATAACTTTGCGAGCAAAGAAGTGTCGCACCATAACAGCAGGCGATAGTCTAGTCCAGGAGTCCTTGCAGAGATGCCCTGCTCTTTGTAACACAGCTCAGAAACACAGTGCTATCCCTGTTCCACTGAAACCCACTGGAGACAGAAAAGTTAGTGTTCACAAATACACTGGCTGGTTTATGAAATAGTCTGTGCAACGTAAACAGTAATTTTGTTCTAACTTGGGGAATGTGCACAAGGTAGCAATCTCTGGCACAGTCTTATGCAATGAAATCTGAGGAATCAGATGAAAAGGAAAAGTTCTTCATGTAAAAAATATGTATATATAATTCCAAGGCATGATCATCAACAAGGGCAGTCCTGGGCCTCAGCTGAACAGAGTAGCACGTCCTGCTTTATCAAAAGGGAATCATATATTCCTGGGGGTAAAAGGCCCATTTGTTAACCAAATGCCAGTTGCATAGAAATACTTGGGAAAAAGAAATTCTGATGAACTGGAAAGAAACTGGAAAATATGCATTGGTGTATTGAATTCCAGGGAATTAACCAGCTAGAAAATGGATTCTGGATGGCATGGTTTTTCTCAAAGTTCACCTAAAACTCAGTATAAGCATCCAAACCCAGCTGTCTAACCACTGAGGTACTGGGCTTACCTGCCTTATTTGTATTTGTATTTGAGGTAAGGGGTGTGCATTTAAAATGAACCTCTTAATCACCTGCACCGTATTTTTGCACACATTGTGAAAGTCTCCTAATGAACACAATATGGATTCTTTCAGATGAAACTAAATTATACATAGAGTCTCAGGAGCATAACCATTTCATTGCTGCCACTAATGGGCGTTTAGCACCCAGGGCCAGGCAGCAACCAAGCCAAAGTAAACCCCTGAAACATGTTTAACATAGTTGTGATGGCTTCAGCTGCAGCTTTTCCCCATACAGATCCACTGCATTGCCTGAGTTGCAAATGTTGACATGGGCTGGGTGAACTTCTTCTTTGTCTGACC
The DNA here is from genome assembly GCF_000691975.1 of Corvus brachyrhynchos. Classification (NCBI taxonomy): domain Eukaryota; kingdom Metazoa; phylum Chordata; class Aves; order Passeriformes; family Corvidae; genus Corvus; species Corvus brachyrhynchos. The sequence continues at coordinate 8,345,508 of NW_008246057.1, read as the reverse complement.
GAGTGTGGTGATAAAGGGCTGCTTTTCATTCCAAACTCAAGGAAAAAATTACAAGTGTGTGCATATTAAGTGGAGAGAGGCATTTCCCTGCACCTCAGGCTTAGAGATATCTTTGTAGATGGAGGATTAAGACACTCACTTCACCATAGGTTAAATGCACGCAGCTGTGTTAGTGTCCTGAATTTTATAGTTCCCACTTTTAAGTAACAAATTGACCACAGGCATGACAACAACAGCTACTTGAGTCAGCATTAGGAATGCCACAAAATGCTATGCACCTAAAACCTGGTATTTTAGCTAGCAGTACTTCTAAGTATGAACAGCTGAACAAGGTGTACTTTAGCATTTTCAGATGGCACTCACAGAGTTTTCTTCTAAGATGAGACAGATCTTGGGACTTCATTTAAAGTACTCAAAGAAATGAGCTGGCATCACTTGTGCTACCTTGTGTTTGCCAAAGGCTAAGAGTGTACATGTAAACAGTGACTGTAAGTCAGCTGATACTCTTGTTACCTCATGTTTACTTGCTTGTATGTTTGCAGAGGTATTCAAATTAGACAACTGTGGTTGCAATGTTTTGCTGCCCAGTATCAGTGGTTGCTTTGTTGCAGGGGACAGTAAAAAATGGTAGTTGAGACAAGAATCTCAAAAGCTAAAGACTAACACAAGCCCTTGCTTTTGCTACTGGATAAATACACACCAACTAACTGCATTTTAAGTGTATGTAGCAGTAAGTCTGGTTTGAACTCAAAGCCATCATCCCATAAACATTCAGGGTTGCAGCAGGTAAATTTGATGTACAGTGGTCCATGAAATAATCACTCAATAGCTCTTTCCACAGAGAGAGGGTAATTTAAAACCAAGATAATTTTTCTCCACTTCAATTAAGAAGTTGAAGTAGGAAAATCAGCTGAAAGACAAAATGGGCTCATCTTGTTTCCTCATGTGTCTGCCTCCTGAGAACCAGAGCATGTACTCAATAGAAAGTATAGAGGTTCACATGCAAAGAGATCAGGCTAGAATGGCAAGTTGGGGCAAAAATCCTTTTCTGGCCTGGAAAACCTCTCCAAGCTGGAATCCTCTAGCTTGCTAACAGCATTGTGCTGACGACATCTCATTTGGATTTGGAGAATCTGAGTGCTGCTACCTTGAACACTTCTCCTTTCCTAAGGCAGCCACATGGCATGTAAACACCCTGGAAGCCACGTATATCCCTAGAAGAAGCTACAAGCGGGACACTGACAAAGGGGATAATGACCCAATTCTCAGAGCTTGAGTTCTCTTCCATTCCTCTGTGATACTCATAAAAAATCACTGTATTTGTATTCTACAAAAAGCAGAAGCGGCAAAAGTGATCATACAAATCCATTTTAATCTTCATCAGTAAGCACATTTTCAGCTCTTCATTAACAAAGATCTAAACAACAGCTAGGAAATTGCAGCTTCTCTTCCTGCTGTTAAGGATTATTCTAGAACATGTACAGGCATCCCACAGAACATTGCCATACTGTTAGGTCACTATTGCTCTGACAAAGATGATTTAGAGGTGATTCCAGACAGACAGGGGAAGGGTGATTTATAGATCAGATTGTGCTGCCAGCAAGAGAGGCCAGAATTTAAATTTGAAGGGCTGAGTGTGAATCAGAGATGCCATGCTTCTCTGCTTTTATTATTTTGTAGACTTCGTTGTTGAAATCTATCATAGAGAGACCAGAAGGTGAGCATCATAGCAAATGATTGCAGAATCTTCCTTTATAGAGTGATGGATTTTTGCTCATTTTTTTTTATGCTGAATTTAAGAACCCACACAAACCCTGGCTTTTCTTCTTTGTTTTCTTTTGCTGTGTGCTGTTTTTGAAGTCAGATACTCAAAATCAACATCAGTTATGTAAAGATACACATAGACACAAAAAGAAAAATAAAAAAAGAGAAAAGAACTAGGCAGTGGAGTCTGGAATGTCTTCAACCAAGCTATAAACTTACATTGTTAAGAAAAGCCAAACCACAATAACTGCTGATTTAAAGGAACTCTTGTAGTTAGTGATCATCTTCATGAAGTAGAACGCATGGAAAACAAACATTAAGGTTTATAAACAGAAAGTAAATAAATGGTGCCCAGTGTTGGTCAGCACCAATTCATTTATAGACTGCTCCTCTCAAACCATCTGCCATTAGAACAAAAAAGCACGGAAGTACTTTGAAACTTCAACTTTTATTATAGAGTATGAAAATATCCCAGACAAGCTGAAATTGAACCCCCTTGTCTCTGTGTATATGTGTGCATACACATGTGCTTTCTTGTTGACATGTATTATTATAGAGATGAGCTTCCTACAGACACTGGACTCCTATTTTACACCAGCTATTTTGAGACCTAGGATAAACCAAGCAGCAGTTTGCAGAAATCAATAGTGTGATCCTTACACAGAAGGTCATTATGAACCTCCAGCTGTATAAGGAGCACTTGAATTTTGCCAGGTGCATATGAATGTGCCTGTCCTGAACAGTCCACTCTTGCTCTTGTAGATTCTCTTTAGGTCTAAATGAAATTTCCTGAAGAATTTTCTACAAAACAATAAAAACAGCAACCACATTGGGTGACTGTGATCCTGGTAAGAGCAGGTTATTGGGAGATATCATTGGGTAGGGCTGACATTTCTCACTGATTCTACATATTTTTCTATATAAAATCGAATAGGGTACAATTTACTGTCAATCCAGTTGAAAATGTATCATATTTCATAGTTCTTGTATTTCTAGGGGACAAATAAGGAAAGAAAAATGTAGAAGTATTAAAAATGCAATCAGAAAATGCATATTCTAAGCCTATTTGAATTTATTTGAGCCTCCTGAACCAGGCCTTCAATTAGAAATGATAACAAAATTGTCCATTGACTTCAGAACAGAGCTAGCCAGGCTTCCATACCTAGTAGATTTGATCAAACTATGAATTCTGGAAGAATTTTTTTAATGCATTTTTTAAATTACCCTTATCATTTTAAGTTAATAATTTGTTAATAAATAAAATGGTTTTTATTCCTTATATAATACCTTTTCAGCTAAAAATAACTTTTATTTCTTCCTCTTTCTTTCTTATGATTTACCAGCTCCAGTAATAATGTGTCTTTTCTTGTAACTTCCAGTCCTTTATTTACATCCTAAGCAG
>NW_008246057.1:8341888-8342309 GCF_000691975.1 Corvus brachyrhynchos | reverse complement strand
GAATGATATTAAAGTAAAATGTTGTGTGTTAAAAATAACTCCTGTACATTTATAAAAAGCTGAGTTTGGTGCAATTTGGGGAAAAGGGGGCACCTATCTGAAATAATGTTTATTGAAGGGAAAAAGTGATGTGAGCCCCTCACAAGGGCATGCAAAGCAGTTCAGAAGTTCAGTTGTTGACTATGACCCAGATTATCTCTTCCTTACAGAAAGAATTCTGTTTCTCCCAAGATCTTTCTTCAGTGCTGCTCACTTGAGCAAATGATTTCTTTTCCCTAAAAGCATGGTTTCTATGCTCCACAGGTGCTGTACTGTCAGCTACAGCACTGCAAGAGGTGAATGCTGGAGTAGTTCCCTGTGCCTCAATATTGCAAACAGAGGGTGTCTGCCTTCCCATACTGCAAATACAGGGCTGTCTCTT
>NW_008246057.1:8301307-8341877 GCF_000691975.1 Corvus brachyrhynchos | reverse complement strand
ATTTCCCCTAAAACAAAATTATGCAGCGGGAAAGCAACAAACCACCTTTATCTATGAAAGAAGGAAGACGCTTACTAATAGCAGTGAAGTTAATAATAATAGATCATTACAGGATACCACCCACTGAGTAAACAGCAACTTGATAACACAGCAAAAGTACCTAGGAAAAAACCCAGAGTGATTCTTTTCAACATTAGTTTATCTGTTGGTTGCCATTTAAGATGTAGAGAAGGAACAGGATCTGGTCTCTCAATGTACAATGTCCTTTGCTAATGAGAGGCCAGAAAACATGTGATGTGTTTTAACTTCACAATAAAATACACTTGAGAATCTTTTCAGATAAAAATTGCATTTTTTTTTCTAAAAAGGCAATTTGTCACATTCAAAGCCTAAAAATTAAGCTTTGAAACTATATAATAAATATTGTATAAGACAGGCATCTGACAAACATGTTGTTCATGATCAGTTGAAAGTCAAAAATGGAAAAACCTTGATAAATTCCTTATTGCTGTAAATTATTATTTTAGATATTGTTTTGATGTTATATTTTTTAAGACCTTTTAACTACATCAAAATTGCCTCACTGCTTTTTTGGTCTAGACTGAATTAAAATTAGTGTAGGTAAAGATCCTCAGCAATGTGAAAATGTAATATATTTGGTTAAAATGCATAACATGGTAACATAATTTCTTTTGTAAGATATCTCTCTTCAAACTTAGCTGGATACTTTCAGTGTACTGTAACATAACTTTAACATTCTAGAAAAATGTTTGAAAAATTGATGCCTTGAAAAGTTGGTGATGAAACACCATGCTCTAATAATCTCTACTGAGTAGCTAAATAACACACAGAAAAAATATCTACTTCCCTTTGGCTAAGTATTCAATGAATATATATCTATATATATCTATTAACCTTTTTCCGCTTTTGAAGGATATTGCATAGCAGAAAAAAAGACCAGAAATTCTATCAAAACCAAACCCGATGGACTGATCTGAAAAAAGCACTTTATATTTTGAAAACAGAGCTCTAATATGCAGTGTTACCAGGCTACTAAAACCCCCCAAATTCTCAAGAATTTACTTTAAGGAAAATATTCCACTGTGTTGCATGGTTCTTGTACATCTCCAGCAAACTACAGCACAGGTCTGAAAATCAACTAAAAGTCCCCTATTTGCTTTCCTGGGCTGGAATAAAGTACTTCTTCTTGAATAGATTGAAAGGATTTCTGACTTCATATTCATTGTAAACATTCTCATAAGCCCTCTTCATTGGAAGGGAATGCAATAAGGCTGTCAGCAGTTGTGTGCTGAGTTCCTGCACTTCAGGCTCACGAAGAATCAGTCATGAGGCTGAGGCTTTCCTTTTGGTATAAACACTGGTCACACTGTGCTCTCTCCCTGACTCTGTCCTGAGATGGGAGTCAGACTCCGTTAAGCGTCCTAGTTGTTGGAGACAAACTGATGAAGACCACAGGAGTGCTGTGTGTGAGAGGAGAGCAGAAGTCTCCTCTATTTCCAAGGCTTCTCAGGAGTTGAAGCACAGAGGATTGATCACATTTTATTCACAGGGCAAACCATAGACCCCAGAGAACGCTTCAGTGAAGGTTACAGGCACATCTTCTAAGTCAGTTCTTCTGGTTCTGAGGAGGTTGGCCCCTTGAGTTAAGTGAGTGATCAATTGTTAACAGAAGAATTCTGCCTGTGGGTATTTCCACAAAGAACTAGAAAGAGAGTGTAAAAAATTACTAGGTGCCAATGGGAAAGAAAGGTGACTAAATGGTGTCTGCTGCGGCAGTAACTCTGAGAGATGCTGTTTGTTTCCAGCATGTACCAAAGACCTGCTCCAAGCACTTTTATACTGACTGTATCCAGTTCAAACATTTAGAAGCAAAAACTGTTATGTCAATAATAATATGACTTTAGGGTAGTAAAACTCTGTCCTAGAGCGGAGTTTTTTTTTTTAGGAAAAAAAGGAATCTTATGACTTAGCTGGTGCACCTCAGCTTTTAATGGTGTGGCTTGTTCTGGAATTTGCACATAAACTGCTGCTTGGATCCCAGTAAGGAGTGGGCTGGGGAACCCAATGGAACTCACTAGAGTTTTTTCCTGACCATGCTCCCAAATATCTACAGAAAACTGAGGCATGTAGAAGGATGGCACATGCCCATATCTCAGTCCTGACAGATATTGTGTCTTCACAAGGGTTGTCACACAGTCCTGGGCATCTGGATGAGCTGGACAGTCAAGCTGGCTTAGGAAGGACCAGTCTTGCTGCTGTGGATGTTTGAGGATTTGACACTTCTTTTTATGATTGCAGTCACTTCAGTCTGTAACAGAAAGCCAAGTGCTGCTGTCCCACAGAACCTGAGGCATGGAATAACTCCACTTATTTGGGACTTGTGCCCAAATACAGAATGTCTGCTAGATTCACCTGAAAAAAGTACTCATTCTGAATTTGTGTAACTCTATCCACTGCTGAGTTAGGACTTGATAAAATAAAAAAAAACCAACACAGAATTCTACCCTAATTTGTGCCTCCAGTGAGGCTCAGTCTTTGTCTGGTAGGTAGAAAACCACAGGAATATTTGACTGCATATTTGTGATAGTTAGTTGCAGCCTAATTGGGGGATGTTGAAGGTTTCTGACTTGCTGGAACAGGTGAGATCCACCCTGCATCTAAGAGATATAACACCAGCCATAGGGAGAGGGAGGAAGAGGAAGTCAGTGTCTGGAACAAATACTGTGGGAAAAAGCCTGTTGAGGCAGTTTTCAGTACAGTCACAGTGTCATTAATTATTCTTCCTCCTGGTAAAAACAAATTCCAAACACCATGACTTATCTAACTACAGTGAGTGTCATAATGGAGATTCACCCTATTCTGTTAATATGAACATATCCAGCTGGGAGTGGAGGAAAAAATATAAGCCTAAAAGAAAAAAGAAAAGAAAATACTGTGTTTGTAGTATTTCCACCATAGATTTAAGCTAGAAAATACTGCAAGATTCATAGGAAATGTTGTTTGCATGAGGTCTTTAGCATAATTTCCATGACTTCTGATTCATTTGAATACTATCCCAAATCAGGTCTGCAAACCCAGTCAAATATCTCTGTAACCATAAATCTGATCAGAGTGCTACACCTAGTCCTTAAATATTCATTGTTACAATTCAGTAATTGTGTGTAACATGAAAGAAAAAAATGGATAGTGGACAAAATGGTGAGTGGTTTTATTCCTGTCCAGTAATTAGAAGCAGCCTAGTAGACGTGGATTTTTTCTGCAAAACCTGACACCAGCTCAGAACTGAAATTTGTTCCAGAAGTGGAGTTCTAAAAACGTTCTCCTTCAAATTAGATTTTCTTTCTTCCTTACAAACTTTGCCCCTTGTCCTGCAGTTATCTTACTGCTAAAAATATCTGAGAAAAAATGGATTAACATCTTTCCTTTTGTGCTACTGAAGCATTGCTCTGGAGCAACAATATGAAGTCTCAATAAACAATCATTCTTCTTATCATTGCCTGGAGTTTGTCAGAAGTCTTGGAAAGAGGACTTCAAGTTACTGGACTGTGAAATAGCTTGGTGAAAGGAATGTATGCATTTAGAGCCTGGCTCAATAAATACCTCCAAGGGTGGGGAACAAAATCAAATGAAGATCCATTATCTGTCCCAGGGCTGAAGATAGCACCATCCCAAATCTTAAATTACTTCTGGCAAGACATCAGCACAAGAATCCAATCTGTGTAGAAACAGCTAGATAGTCTGGGGACTTCCAAAAGGCATTTTTTTGGATTACATTACCAAATTTAATCCATTATACATCTGGTGTAACAGGTGCACTGAATTACAGACAGTCCAAACCAAACCATACAGAAAATCTCATAACTTTTTCACTGGTTTTTAGGTGAGTTTTCAGATAAAACCCGGAGTTCTATCTCAGGACACACAGGTGGTTATTACTGTACAAATATACTATGCAGTACCTAGGTGTGGTCTATTCTTAAACCCATTATGGTTATTTTACTCTACTGTAAATAGCAACAGACACAAGTGTTTACAAATGGGACTTTGCTCCCATATCCCTGTCAGTGCCTTGCCAGCTTCCTGGAGGGAAACTCAGTGATGCAGAACTTTATTCACTGGAAACTTTGTGTGTTTATTTGCAAACAAAACCTTTGCATGTGATCTGAAGCCTATGATTTGCCTAGACTATGTTGTCATCCCAACTGTGTTTGTTAACACCAGACTGAACAAATCGGAGGGAGTACAAATATCCAAAACTCAATTGCAGATTGAAAGCCTGGGTGTGTCTAAAGCATTCAGTATTTTTTACCAACAAAGTCACATATTGTAGCATGGCATCCTTTGTGCCTATACAGCAAATGAAGCTGGAAAGTAAAAAGTAGTTACTTTTCTTATACACACTGGGCTTACAAGACTCCAGGGCTAATCATTGCTTTATTTTCCTCTGTAATAAGAGAAGCTTTTGAAATAGCTTTTCTGATTTATTTGAGTGCATGTTTTCTACTACTTAAACTTTATATGGTGGTCTCACTCCTTTTTAAGGATTTAAGATTTTCTTCTCTTTCATCCTATGAAAATCTAGCAGCATCACGTTGCCTGAAGTGTCTTATGGATAAAAGCATTAATTTGCTAAGCCGCTTTACCTGCCTGCTTCTTTCATTTAATTCTTATAAATGTCGCACTTCCCTCAAAATCCATGTTTTATCCAGATCATGCATTTTACAACTGCAGTTTTTCAGCAATCAAGTGCTCTTGCCATTCTATACTAACATGAACTCCCTACTGAACATTTCAGAAGATCCTTTCTTACAAGCAAACAGCAATGGAAAAGGACTGTCCAAAACAGAGTTCACTTTTTAATGGAAAAAGCCAGGTAATGGGCACTGATCTCGCTCTAGCATGGACATCTTGTGGCATAACTCTTATCAACCTCGCTCTTGTTGCTGGCATGAGCAAATTACTGGTGACCAAGGGCACGTACATTTATCGTCACAGTGCCTTAGTGTTCCTGGCTGCTAAGAGCTCTTTGCTGTCCTGAAAACTACAGCCAGTCAAGTTGTTCTAATTCAGGGTCAGTAGACTGGATCAAAGCGCTGAAGATGCTCCCACACGGATTGCATGTAGGATACTTAACTATAGTTAACACCTAACAAGGGCTCCAGATTTCTCAGCTGAAGGACCTCATCAACTGCCAACAGAAGACATTGACTACAGCTGGACTTCATACAGGATATGTGAAGCACCATGCTTGGAAAGAGTTTGACCCACAAATAGAAATGTAGCTACGTCAAGGAACCAGCCTAAACACATCTTCCTAGGTACTTAGCTGTTGTAAGAAAATTCATGCAGCACACCACTGCACTAGTATAACTATATTGCTCCTGGGACCCTCTGCAGAGAGCTGTATTGTGTCATAAAGATAATGCAGCTACGTAAAAGCAGCTCAAGTATCTCTAATGAGCTTATGCTTTCTGAGGCAAACAGATTCCCAAGCTGCGGAAACAGTGGATGATCCAGCCACACTGGGATTTCTGAAGCAAGCAGATAAAGTCAGTTAGAATTCTACAGTTAAAGAAAACTCCTCAAAATCATGTTTGAACTCTTAAATGTGTCAGAAGCTTTTGCTCAGTTGCACATAGGTGTATTGTGATTTTGGAAACCCCCTGTCTCTGTTACCATATTTGGGCCAAAAGTGGTAGTGATAAACAAAAGTATCAGGACCCCACATATTCTGCAGACTTTGAATTTTCTTCCCTTACCAATCTTTTGCTGAAGCATCATACTGCAGTATAGAAAACTGTATCTAACCAGTAAAAGACATTGTACCAGAGAAAATAGGAAGGATGAACCTAAAAGAAGCATGTCTTCCCAAACCTCCGGATGTGTAACATCCCACGTATTAGATCTAACCTAATGCAGCCTAACTAGAGGAATAATTTGATAGACAGGTTGCACAAGAAATGTTTCTGTGTGAGGTATTGTATTACTTAAAGTCACAAGTTGCATTGCTCCAATGGAGAACAGAGAGCATTGACTTCCTTCTTTGTTTATATGGTAAGGCAAAGGTTTTGACTTCTTCTTTAGACACAGCTGAGTAGCAAAGGGTAATTTTAGAAGTCTTCAAAAAAAAAAAAGGATAAATACAAAGAAGAAAAAAATCTTGAAAAACAGGAACATATTATCACCTGTGTCTTAGGAAAATATTCTCATCCTGCAGGTAGCCAAAAGGAAGAGGATTACAAAGGTGTCACCCCACCACCCCACCAGGAATAACGAAAAATTACAGGACAGCTGTTTTGAACTTGAAAGCCTGTCTCACTGTTCTGCCCTTGGAACTTTTAGCTTTTTATCCTGGATCTACATCTTCAGATTTCTCTTCAATTTATTTCTACTAATATGCTTTTATATTATTCCTGTTTCTTGCTCCTTGTTTCCTGATCACCCTTTCTCTCCCACCTTCTTTATTAAGTTTTCTATTGACAGAATGATTTTTAGGCCTTGCAGCCTGGAAGTTTCTGAGGGCTTGAAAAGATCCTCCTGCAATTATGCTATTCAATGAAACTATAGAGACACACATGTGGAGAAGTGCTAGATCTTCTTTTATCCTCTTAGCCAGGCAGTAATTTTGTATAGGTCAGTCAGATCCTTTAGCAAATTATTGCTGTGCTACATGTCCAAATAAAAGTAAATTTCATCCTGTATATTCTGACACGTCCTTCTGACAGGACCTACTTTTATCTAGAATTCCTATTTTAAAGCAATTATAATTTAAAGCCTCAAAACTAATGTACATTTCTTATGAAGTTATTATTCTTAGCATTTTCAGAATGAAAAACGTATCTGCTATAAGTTCCACTTCTGCACTTGCCTGCATTTCAGATTCAGATCAAATCAATGGCAAGTCCAAGAATGGGTTGAAAAACATGTACATGTGGTTTTTGTTTGGATTAAATATGTAAGAAATTCTCATAAAGCCTACTTTTGCTTCCACTGCTAGTCACTGTGTGAAAAAACATGAGGGAGACAAATGGGTGCATAGTTTTTATTTTTTCAGTCTATATATCTACTTACATGAAAGCTAGAGATATAATTAAATAATGCTATAAGCATTTGACAGGCTTGGAAAAAGCTGTAGTCTGAAGAAAAACTCCTGCATTAATAGAGATCTAGCAAAGCATGTAAGCTACTGATATCTTGTCAGCATTGGGCTACTGCAGCTGTCCAACAACAAAAGCGTGACAGTCTCCAGACCATGCAGAGATTGTATCCAGAGAACATTTTGTCGTTCTTATTATTTTTTCCTACTTGCAATGGAGTACATGTGAAGGGAAAGTGAAATGGCAAGCAGTAGTAAATAGATGCTGAGTTTAAGCTACTAAACCAGGAATGTCTCCACGTTCCTTTGGGTAGGTTGTTGGTCAGACTTCTTTTCCACACAAAGAAAGGTGTGGCCATATGGTAGATTTTGTGTGCTTATTCCTGTGCAAGAGGGTTTCATGCTGTAGATACTGGAAATTCCAATCTACTCTACTAGTTCCTTCTATGCAATCATTAAATACCTAATTAACTTATCTGATGAAAGTCAGCATAGCCTAATTGGGACTGCTCAGATTCTTCGCTGTTTTTAACTTTTTCCATGTCACTGAGGTTCCTTGTTGAATTGCTTTTAGTAATATGCTTTGTGAATATGGGTGATGTGGTCAGGCCATTGTGGATGGAATATTTGTGTCAGAGAACTCTGATGATACCAAATATCACATAGATTTGTCTTTTGCTCTGCTCTACCACCAATGATATCAAAAGGACCACACCTGCACAAGAAGAAAGGAAGAGCTGCATCCTGAATTCTTATTGCATTGACTGAGGTTGATTACAGACTTATGGTTTTAATATTGGTGAGGACAGGATTACAAAGAACTAATCTCTTTTTGATGCATGTCGAACAACAAAATTTAAGTCTAATGAAAAATAACTAACCCTCCTCATAGTATCAGTAACCCTTTTCCTTTAACTCTGGATTTGACAATTTTAGCTCACAAAGGTGACAGATATCATCAGTGTAAAGGGAAACACGACCTTCCACTTGATCAAAAGTTTATTATCTTATGTTTACTCTTGATGTATCAAAACTAACTCCAGTTAGAAAGGTGCATTTGTAACAAGATACCGTCATAAGTCAAGGCCTGGGTTACACAAAAAAAGCAGGGGAGAATGTGTTACAGAAAACAATTTTTGTAGAAAGATCAGTTTTACTGAAGTTGTTAACAAACCCAACTAATGAAAAAGTAAATAAAAAATAAAATACTGTTAATGTATGAACTGTAATATTACTAACATATTGAAAAAAAAATCTTTTAATTGAAAAATCCACACTTCACGTGACTACAAGCATGCTTTGCTCAGAGCAATTGTTCACTCAATCTCTTTCCTACCTTTCTCTAGTGCATCACATATCAACATGGAAAATCCCTCTTACTTATTATTCTCATTTCTCCCTTAATAAGACCACCTTCCATTGGAAACCTGACATTCGGAGCAGAGGATAGAGGCAATTAAAGAGCGAAAGTAATTACAAGAGGAGGAAAGGTTACTGCACATGCTACTAAACACAGAGAAACTACCATAAGACATCCTTGCAACAATGCAGAGGCTAATGCATTTTGAAAACAGCCACCCTAATACTTCTCACTCTTTGACCCACTTTAATTTGACCCTGAAAATTAGTGGAGAATAAAGAATTTTGGTACTTGGTTTTGAGAGACATTAATGAAAACCTATATTCTCCCTCCCAATTGAAGTTCCATTTCCTGCCAGATGAACCATGAAGTGCTAACAGCTTGGGGCAACATTTTTGATATGAGAGCTCTCCTAGAAACAAGGCTTTGAGAGAGAGTGAGAAAAAGAGACACCAAAAAAGAGGAGTACACAATGAAAATTGATCTAATAAAGGACATATTTTGTTAGAAGATATAAAAAAATATTTAAAAGGAGTCAATATATTACACAAATAAAGCTGATTGATTGCATTTGCAGTGTAGTTAAGCAATTTGAAGAGTGCCAGATCAGTATTCTTGTTCTATAATGGCCATGATAACTCATCATATTTGCTTTCCTACTTGTAATCATATTTTATTTTCTTTACCAGAATTTTACAAGTAATTGCTGGTGGCATATAGACTAAGTCACAGATGTTAGAACAAAAGATAAACAAGTAAACTGAATGTACGTTTCACATTTACACCCAACAAAGGTTGTCAGCTGTTTCTTCCTTGCAGCTGCTTAAAGGTCTTACTGTCCTCTCCCACTGGAACAACGGTTGAGAGACTGCAATGCAACAATGCTCTTGTTAATTATTTAATTCTGTTTAATTGTAGTTAGCATCAAGCATAAAAATAAGAAGATATGTTGTGTTAAGAGGATCGAGTGTTCCCAAGTGCAGTTTACATGAGGTTGGGAAAAGACTTCTACATGGAAGAGTTAGTCTGACAAATGTCCATTTTTCACATCAACCCATTAGAATCTACAGGAGGAAGAATTTAGTTTATCCTGTTCATGGCTGGAGCTAAGTGAAGCCTTTCCTTCCCACATGTACCAAAAATGGATCAAAGAGGCAATTTCTAATGCTGATTGCATGTTTTGAAATTTCAGTAAAGAGACATGATTAAACAGAAATTTCTTCATTGATAGCCAGGAAACAGTCCAGAACAGATGTTCCCAGGACATCCCCTGAGAGCCATTAGTCATCAAAACATGGTGTTTTACTTAACGGGCCCTGAGTTCTATAGAAACGCTCCAACCCACCCCCTGCTATTTTCTACAGCAGTTGCTCCTCCCAGCAGAGCTCTCATTGACTGCACCTAAGCCAGGACTTCTGTCCCAGTGGATCATCTGCAGAGAGGGCTCAGTGCAAACATGTTCAAGCACTACAACAGGGCTGTCTCCAGACCCACATGTCAGGCCTGTATCCTTCATGACCAAAACATCCTAGAAACAGCATAGCCACCAGCTAAGTGTCCCTGGCAAATAAGAAGCTCATATGAAGCGTGGTGAGGAGACTGTGGCTGTGTAACTTGACCATCCCATTCACAGTACATCTCTACACATTGGTTCAAGCAGGACTCTGTCTTGCAAGTGAGTTCAGATTTCCACAATTCAGAGGTAGCTCTGGAGTCCACAGCAGTGCCAGCCCATTCTGCTTACCTTGTCTAGTAGCAATTTTTCTCTGGGATTACTGATTAGCAAAGCACCTTCTAGAAAAATAAGTATGTGCAGAGATGAAACTTACCTAACTTTGTATTTGGGTAGGAAGTGACAATAAGAATTGTATCTTCAGTTGTTGCTCTGCAGACTTGCATTTAATTTTACTATGACAGGACCTTAGGGCTGGACCCATAAAGCATATGACAAGCAATTTAGGAAAAAATCTTCGTTTGCCATTTTAAAATCAACAGTCTTGCCTGAAAGATTTTGAATCCAAAGTTTACATTGAGCTTTCACAATAAAGTTTTAGACAGCTAGGCAGCAATGAACATGGATTTACAGTTTAATGACATCATCATAATCTGAATATTGAGCAAAACCCTGTTATACAATAGCCAATAATTCAACTGAGAATAGACTGTCAATAGTTAGCCTGATAATGTGAGATCCCAGACTGCTTTTCTGTGACAGAGAGCCTTTAAATAAGTTTGCAGAACCCTAAAGTCAGAATTTTTGGGTTCCTCTGATCCTCGATACAAACAGTGACTGCTTCCATAACGTGAAGTGAATACTGGTGAATAAGGTTTGCAGTGAAATCCTTTGGTGTTGCAAGAGGGAAAACACATGTCTGCACTAGAATGGAACGCTCCAAGATCACTGAGTCTGACTTCTGACTGAACACCCACCACCATGTCAACTAAACTACATGTATACAGAAAAGAGCAGATTTTGATATGATTCATATATTTTATTAGACTGCTTGAATTCTAGGAAGTATCATTTTCTCTCATAGACTAGACTCAAAGACATGGTTGTCTAGACTGCATAAAAGACCATGAACTGTGTAAATGAACAGTAAATGAAACTGAAATTCCTGCATGTGGCCTTCCCATTCTCCAGATGCCCTGGCCAAGATCCGTCTGGATGTTTGGGAAGGTACTCAAAGCTAACTTATACCACCCATGAAGTCTCTGCGGGGCTGAAATGGCAGATGATAGGCAAAAGAAGGCAAACTATGTGTCATACTCCATCTATCTCTGCCCAGTCTACAAATCAAGTAGAAGCAAACTGATATCTGGACTAAAAGGCAAAGACAGCTTTTTTCCCCTGAGATTAGATGTATATCCAGTTATCTGAATGCAAAACTTAAAAAACAGCATAAGTGCAGCCAGGAAACTATTTGGAGTCAGGTTTGGATGCTCTAGTAATGGGTACAGACTGAAGAGATGTCTCCCACAAACCATGTTGTTTACATGTCTGATGAACATTTGGCTGATGCTTGATGACTGAAGAAAAACTCACTTCAGAGGAGGAAGGCAAGTGTGAAAATAATGTTTAAGATGCATGGTTTCTTCATTTTTGTATTTTCACCACTTGATCAGATAAGTCTAGCTCCAGAGAAGAAGTGGTTGTCATTCAGTCAAAAAAAAGCTGGAGCCACTGCATGACATGGGAAGGATTCGGACATCTGAAAATGCTGAAAGAGTTTTAACATCTTTCTTTCCAAGCCAGATGAAACAGATATTCCTGAGACAACGCTGCCAGAGAAAAAAACAAAGATATTGTAATAATCTCAGCTACACTTTGTATATTAGGCACATAGTTTACCACTTGATTGCTGATTATGCTGGTGTATAACAGAAGGAACGTCGGTACAGGCACAGGAAAACTCACCTCTGCTGTGTGCTTAAGCCAGGGTCAATTTTAGCAGGAGCCCAAACACATTCACTGATTGTCAAATGTGGTTGTACGAATCTGGGGTTTCTGGTGCTGGTAGAACATAACAGATTGTGTTACCTACAACACAGCTTTTGAAATGCTGCTTCATCAAGTCCAAGTGCATTTCTGTTAATTGTGAAACCATTTATTCTAGTCTGGAAACCCATATACATGAGCAACACTAATAAAAAGAAAAGAAAAAAATAATTTCCAGAGAAAAATCATGCTAAGAAAATTAAAATAATGTTATTGAAACAAACCAAATCTTTGACAATCAATGATCTTTCTCATTTTTCTTTCAGTTGCACACTGGCTCAAAATTATTTTGCTTTAAACTGCTCTGTTTACACCAGTTTTCCTCACTCCTTACAGCCTGCACTCCTGCACTGTGTCCCTTTACAGAGGCTCTGCCTCCTTGGTTGAGGGGCTCAGCTGTGCCCTGTGGTGAGGGGGTTGGAACTGGCTGAAATCTGTGGCCTCCCCTCCCAGAGCCCAGAGCCAGTGCCTGGGCACTGACACCCAGCATGATGTGGGGGCAACAAAGAGACAGAAGGCAGCTCCTGCCTGGCTGGTGGCTCCCCCAGTGATTTCTGCAATCATGAGAAAAGCTCACCTGTGAAGACTGGGCATTGCCACATAAACAGGGATGAATTTCTGAACAGGCTGGCCCAACAACAGATACCCATACTGCAACCAAGGCTCACAGTTATTACTGTCTCTCCACCAAAGCATACTCTTCTATTTTACACTTTATCTTTGGTAAGATTTTAAACATATATGGTGGGGTGTTGTGTTTTATCCCACAAATGTTTTCTTCTGTCAGAAGGCGGTAGTATTGGTGAGCAGTTCACAACAGCTCCAAACATGTGAAAGCACCTTCTCTGATGACAATATATTAATGAGATGATTTAATATGACAGATCGGGGACATCTTATTTGACTGATAAAAGACTGATTATATCTGCTTCAGACAATTTCTACTAAGATTTTAAGATGAGATTTTAGATAAGCCCATATATGAAAAATTATTTACTTGCCTGTTCTAGTGGAAAGTGAGCATGAGGGATAAATTACCCCTCATAACAGTATTTGAAGAATCTGCATCAACCCCCACTTTCCATTGTTCTAATCAATTAATAGTGTACTTTCTTGGAATTTATGTATATAACTATCAAGTCATTGATATATGTATATAGCATATCAAGTATTTCAGTAGCATCTCAGTATTTAGAGGTGCGCAAAAAGAGAATAAAGACTTGAAGAACATTTAAGAGATTAATATTTTCTTTCCTTCATAATGGTCACAGAATATGCAATAATGTTTATTGCAGAAAGCAATCAAAACATTTCTTGTTGTTTAACACAAAGCATAATAACCCTCAATAAATAAACTAGATGAAATAATGTAGCACTCAAAATATGGGTTGGTATTTGAGTTGAAATGCCACGACTTTGTTCTTTAAAACTCAGGAAAAATCTTCTCTTGTAACTCTTGGGTCCTCAGTTTTCTGACTTCCCTGACCCTTACAAACTTGGTCTTGTGTCTCCATTTGGGAAAGTGTTTAAACACTTCATCTGCATTTAATTTTGGATCATTTTTAACCTGTAAAATTCACCAGATCTAAAGCAAATACAAGGAGAAAGAGCACCTAAGTATTCTACAGAGACCTGATCAGAACAATTCATACACAAAAAGAGGAAAAGTACATAGAACGTGGTCTTTCCCCTCATTAAATATTGACAGCATCAGTTTTGGAAACCACTGGATGACAACCTCTGCCACACGTATGTCAATCTCCATCTTACAAGCAGCATGGCTACATAACTCAATGACTGCAGCTGAGGACTGCTTTGGGAATACTCCTTTCTCCAACACCTAAGAATGTTTCCTTAAGGAAAGAAAGGGAAGAAAGGTCTCAGGAATTATTTTGTATAGATAGCAAATATACAAAGAGGATATTTTAACTACTGTCTAAAGGAGAGCTGAATTACAACAAGCCCATTAGATGCATAAATTAGAAAGATGATTTTGTTTCCAGCCTCTTTCTCCTCTATCATTTTCTGCCTCATTTGTTCTAATTCTTTTATAAACAGTACAGTCTTGAGAAATCTTGAGAAATGCTCAGAGACAGACTTTTCACCTGTCCCCAGAAGAAAGCGTGTCTTCCATGTTTCTCCCTGTGTCATAACACCTCTCCCCACTTCCCTGGAAAACGTGTCTTTTGAACTCAGCTGAAGTTGAGAGCAGCCTGTCTACTAGGAGGGAAGGATAATATTCTTGGATATTTTTATCACAGAGCTCATGACTGGGTATTTACAAAAGTTACAAAAACATCACTAGTGAAAAGTGGAGATGGGGTTGGGGAAAGCATCCTCTGGAAAAAGCACAACTGCAGAGTCCAAAATCAGTAGGGAAATATGTATCACAACACTTATTATGGAAATATGTACACTAAAGTAAAAATAGAAAGACTTTGAGGGATAGGAAGTTCTTTCTACTTACTCTAGACAATTGTAATGGCATTCTGGATTTCTGTCCTCTTCGCACATGAGTGCGAAAGGAAATGCAGGTTTCTCTCAAACTCGGACTGTTTGGATAGACATGTATTGATTGGAAAGCTCAGTCTCCAAACCAAGGACAATGGTAGTGTTGTTGTTCCTTGCACTCCCAGCCTTTCTGCCAGTAATCCTGCAGACTCCCTGCTGGCCATTTCCTTGGCTGTGACTCATGGCACACTGACTGCTGTCCACATCCTTCCAGTCTGGCTTTAGGATGGTTGCTGTCAGCAAACAATTTGTGCGTTCCTTAGGCAAGCTATGAAACCTGTTTTAAAGAATTAGTCAAAGGAATATTGAAACACAATCAATTACTGCAAGTGGTAATTAGTAAGAGCACAGCCACCTGAGTAAAGCTTCAATTTCAGACAATTTCAAAGCAGTTGTAACTCCAAGACTAAGAGTTCAGGAAGCAGCTGTACCCAAATACACAGCTCATAACTAGGGAAAGCACGAGGTCCTCCTCCTGTTCCTACCCTTCTGAGCTGCTAACACGAAGTTCACCTGATCACACTACAAACCATAAGTGAGTAACAGGCAGGGAGACATCAACTCGCACAAGCAACCATGTGAGAGTACAAGCTGGGTCAAAGTAAAGAATATGTGACTGAAAGCAGAGGCAGTGAAATGGAAGTGAAGTGGAGGATGGGGACAGACAAAAAGGATGGAGAATACTGGAGGTGAGTGCCTGCTGACTTTGAATAGTTTGGCTGTCTCATGAAAACACAGCTATAAGATTCCCACAGTACATTTCGCTGCATCTTAGGTATGTTAATTCCAGACCTGTGGCAGTTTTAGACCACAGGTGTGTTTTGAAGCCCAGACACTTATCAATATCTGAAAATATTTCCTTTAGTAATTTGTTTTGCACATGAAACCTAAAAGATGAACAGAATCACTTTTTACATTGTTTCACAGTTTTCTACAAATATTTTTCCTTCCATGCCTGCTGATTTTTTTTTTTTTTTGGTAGTACCTAGTGGCAAGGAGCCACATAGCATGTAAATTTAATCTGGTGTCTGTTTGCTTGATAGCTACTTCCTCCCTAAGCTACCAGACAATTTGACTTGAGACACCATCAGAGGCCAAGACCATCTACCCTCTTGAACTGGAGTGTCTTCAAGTCTGCCTTATCTATGACATGATATCTGCAAAGAAACCAGAGAAATAAGTTTGGAGGGTTGGCAAAAAAAATACAAATTGAATATTCACTGTTTTCCTTCTCCCTAACTTATATCTTCATTGCTTGTTTCTCTTCATCTTACTTTTAATTTCTCCCCTTCTTTATGTTTACATGCATTCAACATATGTAAATATTGGCATAAAATAAAATTTGCTTTGTTCCCAGCGTTTTCTTCAACCTATCTTCAACCTACATTAATACAGATGTAAACTTGATTCTTCCCTGTTGGACCTTTAGAACCTTTTGATTTTGTTGTTTGTAGGAGATGTAACTCCTTCTGTGTACAGCAAAGCTAATGAAGGCATGAAATATTCATATTGCATCCCTAATTGTATAATAAAGTGGAACATGTACTGTTATAGTTGAAAAACTCCACTCTAATTAGCAGTAGCCTAATAAATGCTTGAGTGAAACATAGAATGTTTAGTGTTACTCAGCTAAATGTCTTTCCTCATTCAGTTGTATTAAACATGACAATAATAAGATAATTTAAAAGAATACAAAACATATGTGCAAATATATATTTTTATTGTAAATTTCTAAATATTAACTAAGGGGTTCCTTCAGCATTTTGTAATAAAAAATTGGCTTGTTCTGTTATTACCTCTACTATATATTTGTGGCTTTTCATTTTTCTTTACTTTTTCTTTTTTTTTTAAGTGCTACTGTTTAATTTATCATTAACTAATATTATTTTCTGTATTATGGAAACAGATAATAAATAAATATATAATATACAATTGGAAAAGTCTATTTCAGCTTTTAATTTACTCTGTAGTCCCAGAAAAATAATCCTAAATTTATCCTTTAAATCTAATCAAACAAACAATTTTTGAACAAAGAAATCTGAAGCACCATAAAATCTTCTCCTTTTCTCTTTCAAAATCTCTGTTGAAAAATCATTATCTGGTTTCCAGAAAATATTTCTTCTCTAATAGATAGGAAGACAAGGAGCAAAGTGACTTTCTGTTAATAACAGCTTCTGTGGAAGAGCCAGCAGTGTGAAACTAAAAAAAACACTTACCGTTTTCTCAAAGGTTACACAAGGTTTCAGATGAAGAAAAACATTTTGTACAATGCAAAGATACTTCTACATTTTAAATATCATAAATAGAGAGATGAAGGAAAGTGTTTGAATAACCAAAACATCTTCAAACAAAATAAATAGAATCGATAGACATTTATTCCCCCATTGACTTATTTAACCACTACTGGAGCAACAACTGGATAAAAATGTGTCCTTTGGCCAGGGTTTTCTACAAGTGCCTATTACAGTGATTATTTTCTCTTTCTCCAAAGTTGTTAATATCAACCCCTGAGACACAATTTCAAACAAAATGGATCTGATGTAACAGACAGTAATATTATTTCTTCTTATTGCAATGCTTCAGTGTGTTTCATAAATATACAAGCTAATTGCCTCCTTTTATTGTTATTAAACCCAAAAATAATGCTGATATTATGACATGATAGAGGTAGTGTTTTGTTTTCTGTCATTATGGGGCACATTTTTCTTACATTACTAAGGGTTTATGTGCTATTGTAACAACTTAAATGTTAGCACCCTTTAGAACTGTTGGTGTTTCCCTTTCCTTGTTTATGCAATCAGAGTAAGTTGATTGACATTTAATATTGTCAATTTACTGACATTTCTTTCCAATTTGTTTCCCTTTTTCATGTACTGTGGACAAGTGTATCTCGTTGAATTATTTATTTAAAATCGGGAGTTGTTTGACATGAAAACAGTGTACCAATTTATCCAAGTGAACAAAGAATAGACTGATGAGGAAGTACATTTACGTAATGAACATTTAATCTATACCTTTGTGAAATGCCTCAGGATTATTTTATCTAAAAATCAGAACATGACGCTCACAGATTTTTTTTTTTTTTTTTTTGATTGCTTTAAAGCCTGGGTTAAATTATGCTTCACTTGCATATACTGAAATAAAATACTGACTTTTCTCTCTCTAGAATCTCCTCAAGGTGCTTTCCCTCCTTCCTCTTCGTCACACAGAACCTATACACCTATTAGATTTGAAGCTTTAGGTACCATAGGTAAGAACTGAATTCCACTACAGAATAAAGTAGTGAATTCAGTACACAAAAAATGCTCTGTGGGACAATTACTTTATGATAGGTTGTTAACAGATGTCATATTTTAGTGAAGTGCCTTTTCAGCTGTTTTTAGAATCAATGACAATGTTTGGGTATCGCTACTCTGTTTAGTATTAATTTTTGTACATTTATACAATTTCAATGTCCCATAACAGGTAAAAAAAAAAAAAAAAAATTATAAAAAGAATCTACCACACAATAATCAAGTTGGAGCCACTAGGAGAGTTCTACTAACAGTCAAAACTAATATTCCTGTTATAATTCAAATTAATACCAACTTCAGTGCCAGGTTTAACCAGATTAATATGTCTTGAATGAACAATATGACAAAGGGCCCTTAAATGTTTAATTGTTTAAAGGATCCCTAGTCCATTTGAAGCTAATACTCACTGCAGAGGAGCAGGAAGAAGATTATGAGATAGGCAATATAAAAATGTATTTAAAATGTAGCCAGGAATTTACTGCATACTTCCCTAAGTCCTAGGTGCAGACCAGTCTACAGATCTCTCAGAAGCCAGGAAAACCTCCTGGCTTTGTGTCATCAGCAAACTTGCTGAGGAGGCACTCTAACCATTCATCCAAGTCACCAATGAATAATTTCATAGAGTGCCCAGTACTGAACCTTGGGGAACACCACCAGGGACAGGCCTCCAACCAGACACGGTGCCACTGATTACAACCCTCTGGGATCTGCTGTTCAAGCCACTTCTCAATCCATCTCACTGTCCACTCACACAGTCCACACTCCCTGCTCTGGGTGTAATGATGTTGTGAGATTTGGTTTCTCCCAGTCACCTTTCCTAACTGCCACGGCCGTTCAAAGACGATTAAGAGTGACTTTGCTGTGGTGTCCACCAACTCTCTTAGCATTCATGGATGCATCTTGTCAGGACCTGTGGACTTGTGAATGTCAGGTTTGCTCAGGTATTCTCTAATCCAATCCTCCTTGAACAAGGGAAAATCTTCATTTCAATATTCCTTTACCCAGGTCCCCTGGGTCAGAGATTTCTGAGACCTGGCTTTGTTAGTGTTCAGCCATTCAGAATGATCTTAACAGGTTGGAGAGAGGCTTGTGTAGTTCTAAAGTTCAACTATTTTTCTAAAATTCCCCTGGTTTTAAGTGGCTCCCAGATTTTTGTAATCAATAACATACTCTTACTCCTGAGTTGAAGAATTGACAGCTGCAATCACATGGTGCTCTACGTCTATATATGCATGCAGGCACATATTCCCCAAACCTATTATCAGATCACATTGGTTTGGAAAAAGACCTGTCCAGAAATGGATTCCTTCAGAAAGCTGTCTCCTTTTCATTATTCACTGTAGGAAGATACATGGTTTTCTCATCAATCTAACTGTCTTTGCTTTATTCAAAAGGATTCAGTGAGATTGCAACTCACACAGTCTCAGTTAACATGTAACTATTTGTTCCTTGTCTTGAGGTGGTTAGCTTTTGCAATTAGTCTAGCAGTGCCTAAAGAAGCACTTAAGTAGAAAATAACCACAGCCGGGACTTCTGTCTAGCAATGTCTACTTATCAGTACAAATTTTGCAGCAAAATGAAACACATATACTTCAAAAAATAATTATAATATCATATGTTAATCCCAAATAAATCTATTTTTCTGAGAATGAATCAATAAAATACAGTGAGGCTGTGTATTTTCACATGACATTTGCCCATCCATTGACAGGGTATAAACTTTGTTTTAAAGATAACTTTCTAAATAGCTGATAAACATCTAATATGTACTTAGCATGTGGTTAATAAATGATTATTTTAAAGATACGATTACAGAATTTGACAAGTAATTTTATCATTTGTAGTCATAGACAGGAAGTGAATATAATACATTTTACTGAGGTGTTCATAATCATCCATGGCACATACCATATACACCTGTAACACACTTGAATCTTTTATTAATAATTAATGAATCCTAAATAAATTATGTATAAATTTACCTTTAGTGTAAGGTACAACCCTGAGGCTGATGATAACCATGAAGAATCAAGTGTGAATCCCACAACAGATTTTCCTCTGTTAATCCAAAATTTCTATTAAGAAAAACGTTATTTGATTGCAAGTTAAGTAAAACAATTGCAAACCTTTATTGCTACAACGTTTCCTTCATGACTTGAAGATAATGATGATATTCACATTTACAGCCAGCTGCTTCCCTGAGGTTGCTGTGGTAGAAAATGTGCTTCTTTATGAGAGTGAACATTTATATGCAACAATAGCAGTCTGGAAATGCCACACTGAGCTTAAATAACTGTGAACATCGATGTTTAGGAATTACAGTTGCATATTTTTATCATTTATCCAGTAAAAGAATAGTGAATCAGATTGTTATGATTGAAGATGCTTCATTAAAAAAGGCTTCCAGGTTATCAAAGTTTTTTGTTTCTTGTTAAACAAATAAATAATGGGTACCTTAAAGAGTTTATTTCCTTCCTTCTGTGAGTGTTATCACCTGCCTTGATGAACTGACTGTCCTTCAGACTCACTTTCCGATGCCTGATTTTTCAGGTCCACCTGCCACCCCACACCTTATCCATTATAAGAAATGAGGCACCTTGGTGTTACCTACCTGCTTCATATTAAACCAGGATTCAGGATCTTGTCTCTGTTCCAACAAAGGCCAACTTAGGACTCATTTTTCCTAACATTCTTGTGTAGCTAAATTACAAAAACTTTCTCTGGTTCTTTTTACACACAGTCCTATACCAGGGAAGAATAATGGTATTCATCCAGAATCACCCTCAAGGCTTTTACCATGGTGATGGAAACCAGCTGCTGGACTCCTGAAGTCTCTGGAGGCAAGCATACTTATTTATTTAAAAGGTATCTTGATTTCAGAAGAGTGAGAAAGGCTGTTATAGCTGATCAAATAAAGCGAAAATGATTTGTTGAATAATTTATTTGACAAATATGGACAAAATCTGGCAAATACATTGTTCATCAAATAGTGCTTGCACAACTAAATTGAAAAAAACAACCCTTAACAGTCATATGCCAACATATATAAAAATCTGTTTCTGGGTTATATTGAAAAGAACTTAAAATAATTTCCTTGAAGGGACCAAGGGACAGGTTCATATAATTTAAACATTAAAGTTTATCAGTGCTATAATAAAGTTCTCTCTCAAAACTTCTAGGTAGGAAAAGTCCATAAATATCCTATCTTTCATCACTATACCCCCTAAATAACTAGCCGCCTTCTGCATTTTTCCTAAACTAATTAATTTTTATCAGATCTAACCAGTTTTGTATATATTTCACATTTAGGACACATAGAAAAGGCTTTCCATGCTTATTCATGTTGAAGAGCCTGTTCTTAGAACATAATCATGAATTCCTTGAAGGACAGAGTCCAAATATCTTGAGGCCCTCTGCTTTTATTCAAAGCTCAAGGGAAGGAAATGTGACCTCATTTACACAATAACTTATGGTTTAAGGATACAGGGGAGAGAATTTTTTTTCTTTCTGGGGAGTTAAAGCATTTATATCCTACTTCCCAGTAAAGGGACTTTAACTACTCTTGACTTTGCCAGATTGAGAATGAAACAAATGACAGCAAATCAACACAATAATTAGAATCACTCCTTAGTTCTTTTCATTATGCATAGGTTGAAAAGCTACCCTATAAAAGTTCAGACAAGGCCAGATGATGTGATCTGAGAAAGAAGCAGAAAGCAGTGTGACATAGAAATGCAAGCACTGAAATGTAGCCACTTGCGCTTACATTTCTCTCTTTTTCCTTCAACACTGTTATCCTCCCTCACAAGTAAATCTATGGCTGGTTAAGGTTGCTTCTTTGCCAGAACAGGTAAAACCAGTCTAGCTTTCCACTGTGGTGAAATTACATAGTTTCAGTCAACAATTCATCTTGAAATTTGAAAGTTGCAGCTGAAAAACCTATGTGCACAATGTTTGTTAAGAGTGAACTAGATGTCTCAGGTATCTGATGGAGGGAACATTAAAAGCTATGAGTGTTTCTCGTGCAAAAGTCAATAAAATGTTTTTACAGCTCGTTAGAGTTCTTCCCTTTTTCCCATGGGTTGGGATACAGGTACAACAGCGTCACAGGGTTATTTCAAGACCTATGTAGTGTAAATTGTTGCATGTAAAAAGAATTCAGATTAATATCTCAGAATATTTAAAGGAATAAGTGACATAATGGGTTACTTTCAGCACAGGGCTTTTACCACAAGCAGTGTATGAAAGAGAGGAAGGAGTCCTGGAGCTGCCTACCTCATAGCAAACATCTGCACAGTCATCAGGAGGGAGAGCTTGCCATACTTATGGACACATCTGGTAGCAGATTTTCTTATGAAGGAATATATATCAGGCAATGACAGATAGCTTGCTGAAAGTAACCTCCTGAGCAATGTTTGGCTTCTCAACAGCTGTGTTTAGTTGAGGATTCCAGCTGAAGATAGCAACATTTGCAATCACTTGAGGCTGAAAACTAGGATTGAATGATTAACAGCTTTCTTTTATTACTCAGCTAGATGACTAATATTAATTGCACTGAAGCAGATTTGCATACAGCCCAGGTTTACATAATAATTTGATATAGGTATAGTAAGTATTTACCTTAAGGGAGGATTGCAGGAAGTGTAGATGTGTATTCCCTCCTTTCTTTCCTTCTTCCTATCATATTCTGTCCAGCTTTCCACACACACAATGTGTTTTTCAGTCCAATTTCCTCTCTGTCTAAGCCTGTATGAATGCTCCGAAAATACGCACTTCCAAAATAGGATCCCAGAAGCACTAGCATATGCTGCATTTGAGTAACTGTTCACTTCAATATCTAATGTGGCATAGACCAAGGGCAAGAGAAAGGGAAAAGAGTGAATACTATTGGCAGAGAAGATAAATTTTTCATTTTCAACAATTAATCCAATGAATTTGTTCAGATAAATTATTTGCATTTCTTTCATTATGCTGCAAGCTCCTAGAACCATGCATGAAATATTAAAACACAGAGCAACAGCTATAAAAAGTGAAACCATATGTAAACACCTAAAAAAGACCCTATAGCTCAGTCAAAACAAACAAACAAAAAAACAGGTTTAAAATACCCCAAAAGCCCCATAAAGACACTTTTAAAGAAACACCAGAAGAAAAATACTCATCTTACTCCCCCTTTAGCCAAACAGAGCTTTCTGCTCTGGACTCAAGACTGAAGATAACCCTATTATTTTGAGCACTGGTAAAAACAGTTTGGGTTTTTTGGTTTGTTTTTTTTTTTTTTTTTTGGTCCAGTGAAAAGAGTCACATGCTTAATTTTTATTCATAATTGAAGTTCTTTCTATTCAGAATCAGGTGTTTTGTCTACAGAAGAGATAATTGCATTTCAAATACCTGATCACACCAGTTAGGCTACATGCACTTTTTCACCTTACGGTCTTGCGTACTTTTTGATGTGAGACTACCACTCTGATGTACCAAAACTGAGTCCCAGATACAGATTCACTTATGGTTTTCCCTGTTTGGTCTGATTTCTACCCTAGGAAAAAAAGTCTGACTAGCCTTTATCTGTGTCTGCATGGTAAATTGTAGGTAGTTGAAAAACAGTCAATGTGACGAAGGCCATCACAGCATCAATGTATTGCTGGTTCTGAAATAATATACCCTGAGAAGAAACAGAAATATGTGCTTATGTTTTTTCAGTAAAACAGCTACATGGTTTTTGGATTGATGTCACACTGCCCAGGTCCTGCTGGCTCAGAGGTTGCATGAAATGAGAATCTGTCTGCATACAATGTCCCATGCAGATGTGCATTTTGATTGACTTTTTCCTTACACTAACTTCAGTGAAATTTCCTCTATCACAAGCTTCAGTTGGTTGAAGCTTTCAGAGTATCTTGTTACCTTTTGTTTCTAGTTCTTCTAAAATCTGATTATAGTGCCAGCTCTTCTGTCATACCAGAGACTTGTCTACTACTGATTTACCACTTTTAATTCCAATCTAAATATTATTAAAGAAATGTTGTAGTACATTTTAGTCGTGGCACTCCTTATGTAACATATGTAGCGTCCATATGTATCTTTAAAATTGTTTGTTTTGACTAAAATATGTGTGTTCACACAAGTATCACATGCCATTTTTACCTATAAAGCATAGCTCTTTAGCATGTCTATATCTTGCCGTCTTTCCTCAGCCACCAATGCAAACTATGAAAGTGATTCGGGACATGGGATAGGAACCTGCGTCTTTCAGACTCCTCATACCTAGCAAGACAACTTCAAATGGAGTTCTCTTTTTTCAGTAACTGAAGCACTCCAGCATTATTCATTTCTTTGGGGTTTAGGTTCTATTTTCAGATTTCCAAAGTTCTCTTTTTCCTTAACCAGTGCCATGTCTCTTACTTTCAGCAGACATGCACATGCAAGGCATTTAATAAAATGGAAAGTCTCTTTAAGTGATGATATACAATATTTTGGGTTCTGCCTCTTTAATTTCATGGTCTCGTAGCAGAGAGGAAATAAAAAGAAAAAACCTGCGCCTATTATTGAATATCTTAACAAGTTATGTGAATTATCTTTTTATTATGCTAAGTGCTGTTTGTAAGCTTATGCAATGTGATCTAATTTATCATGGTACTTTTCTTTTAGATTTAATCTTGATTAACAAAATCTGTAACAAAAACAAAAAGCACCAAGATATTTCAAAATAGCAAAATCTAACCAATAACACTATAGAAATTTTGCTCGTATTAAAATGTGTAGTCCTTTATTTCAACTTATTTCGTATTTTTGGGACATGGAAGTTATTGCATCCCATAATTTCTCCTTTAAATAGGACATGAATGTAAGTCACTAATTTTATAATTCATTTAAACACACAACATAAGCAGCTATCTGCTAAACAAAGCATCTTGATAAAACATGTTTACTCAGACATTAATTTTCCAGATTCTGCCAGAGAAGAAAGTTTAAAAAGTCATGTTTCCATCAAGCACTTCCATGCCTTTATATGCAGCTGTAGAGAAGAATGTGATGACATATCAGGTTCCAGATTGTGCTATTCCTGTGTACATTATTCTGAGTCTGAGTGACACAAAATTTACCTGTTAGGATGTATGGTCTGGCCTGCATTTCCTTTCCTTGAAAACCAAGAATTTGGCATGAGAATTGCTTTATCTCCAGATCTTCCCCTGACATGGAACTGACCTGTTATTTGCTTTTGCAACATATATAGCATCTATGTTTTCATTTCCTTCCCGACAATTTATGTGTGAGTTTGGAATTCATCTTCATTATCCATTTCTTACCACAGACACTGATTTTGACCACTTTAGTTTAATGTTTATACAGGGATATTTGCAATGCAATTTTTTATATTAGAAATTTATGCATTAACAGATTTAATTGCTGGAGTTTCATCTGTAGGCTGGAGTCTTTGTTTCTGGAAAATTGATGATGTTTTAATAGGTTGGCACTCTTGTATGACTAAAGACTATGAGTTTAGGCAACATTTAGTAATTTATTCAGTAGATACAATTGGAGACAACATTACAGATGAGCAATTATTCTTTAAATTTGTACTAAATATTTTCAAATCTTACACTTTGTTCATAGTTTTTTAAAAAAAACAGTTTCCCATGTAACAGTAGAAGGTTGATCTTCTGAAGCTTGCATGTTTGGTTTTCACCAGCAGACAGTGTAAATGTAAACCATTGCTTTTCCCAGGATTTGTACATCTTTCAATCTGAATAACAGACCTTAAGAGCTAACTACTTAGACTAGAGTCAATAAAATATTTACATCCATCACTTCTCTGTACTCTGCATCTCCAGATTATCAAACATTACAAGGAAGAGTTTTTTTAGATCAGAGATGCTTAGTTAAGAGAACAAACTCCTTTCATGAACACTACAAACAAGTCCAACAGGTATTTTTTTCCAAATGGTTGATGAGGAGCAGAATATACACAGGACCCTGATTAAGGGTAGTAGTTGTCCTCATGGGAGAAAGGATCAGTAGGAAGAGTCCTTAAAAACAGGTGATTATTGAGGAAAAATAATTTCAAGCACATCATAGGATGGTGGGTATTTTGTGTGTTTGTATG
Organism: Corvus brachyrhynchos; assembly: GCF_000691975.1. Classification (NCBI taxonomy): domain Eukaryota; kingdom Metazoa; phylum Chordata; class Aves; order Passeriformes; family Corvidae; genus Corvus; species Corvus brachyrhynchos. The sequence goes on along the minus strand of NW_008246057.1, from coordinate 8,315,996 downwards.
TGTAAGAAAAGACATATGTGTTTTGGAGGAAAGAAAATCCAGAAGATAAAAAAAGCAAAACCACTCTTTTTTTTTGCAGGCCAGCTAATGCCAGGAGGCTTTCCTGAACTGGTCTCTGTGAGTTGGGTTTACAGAAATGGTTGGTCAGTACAGTGAGCTTACCTGAGTGCATAAAGAAGTGACATCTACAAAGACCCTTTTAAGAATTCTCTGCTGACAAAGAGGAATATTGGTACAGCAAAGGAATGCTGCAAAGAGAAGGAATAAGCAAAGGAACACCACTAAAGTAAAGGACTCTTTTTGCATAATTTTAGCACACCAATGGACATTGTAATATTTCTTGAGGGAGGGAGGTTAATTCAGGATGATTTAACAGCATTTGGTTCCTTAGATGAACTTAGTGGCATACTCATGCAATCAATTTCTTCACTGGTAAGCCCTTCCCTGCTCTCTCCGCCACCAGGGCAGTCTTGCACAGAATAACTGTCCTGGCTTCAGCTGGGATAGAGCTCATTTTATTCTTAGTAACTGGTACAATGCTGTATTTGGATTCGGTATGAGGGTAATGTTGATAACACACTGATGTTTTGGCTGTTGCTGAGTAGTGCTGATAATAAGTCAAGGACATTTCATTGTCCCATGCTCTGCTAGTGAGGAGCTGCACAGGAAGCTGGGAGGGATCATGGCCAGGACAGGTGACCCAACCTGGCCAAAGGGATGTTCCATATCTTAGAACACCATGTCTGGTGTATAAACTGCAGGAGCAATCGTATTGTACATCACTCATTTCTCTTGGGTTTTATTCCCATCTCTCTCTTTTTCATTGTAATTATTATTATTATTATTATTATCATATTTTTTTAATTTACTTTTTAAATTGTTGTTATCTCAAGCCATAATTTTATTTCTTTTTCTCCCCCAGTTCTCTTTTACACTGGGGAGGACAGTGAGGAGTGAGTGAGTGACTGCATGATATTTAGTTGCTGACTGTGGTTAAATCATGACAACTACTTTTTGACATAGTTTGACATAGGAAAACTTGTATTATTCTGGATGTTTATGGGTCAAAATCATTAAATTGCTCCTGACTTTAAAACACCTGTCAAAAAAAAGCCAAAACCCAATTAAAATCAACCCATGTCATCCAAGTCAGTATAGACCTGTGTAGAGTTTTCTCTGGTAAGTTAGAGTTTCTTAAAATAACCTTCCCAAGGAAGGAAACACTTTCTATAAATAATTCTTAAGAGCAAAGTTACACAAGACAGCTAAGTCAATCACTATGAAAATAAAAGGTCCTGCTCCTCTTCTCTTTTCATTTTTCCTCCTGTTTTTTTTCTTTTTTTGCTTAACCAATTTAACTTAATACAACACCTATATGCTTTTGTTACAGGGTGTGAAAAGAGGGATTTTTTTTTGTACTGTTTCCATGACAAATCCCAGCATCGTTAAGCTCCAGAGACCATATAAGGGAAGAAGAATAATGGACTACAGAAAGGAGAAGTGAAGATACCTGCTCTACATTTCCTATAGCTGCACCCGAACTATGTGGATATCACCGATGTCTACTGGCAGGGGTGTGTGGACCTGACACCTTGTATGCAATAAACCTTTGAACCCACTTACCTGAACAATCAATTATAAACATCTCTGCTCCCCACCACATCACACATCCTCTAGAACATCCGAATATCAGTAATGTCAATCCTCCTATATTCTCATGTTTGGTGATAAAAAAGGTCTGATCCCCTCATTATACCATTTGCTTTGATGAAAGAGATGAAAATATTTCCTTCATTATGTGATCTCATCCTGTTAATCACAGGCATCTTTCCAACTCCCCCTTAAGGATACACCATTTAAATAATTAGTCATGCTAGGGAATGGAGGAAGATGGTACTTTGGCATAGGATTACCAATAAGTCAGAAAAGTGCAGTCCTCAGTTGAGAAAACAGTAATGTGGAGCAGAGTGAAGAGTTCTGGTATATGTTTTCAAAAGTTTTTCACACATTTTCTTTTCAATCACAGTAAATATCATTTTGAAATTCATTTGTGTGAAATAATGTTGCTTTTTTTCTTGTAGGCTGATAGAACCACCTACAACTTGATCTGACTCTCATGCAAAATCATGATTAACTTTAATAGGTGATGGAAACTGATTATAAATTTTGTCTTAATGCTGACACATCCAATTGCTTTTAGAAGAAACAGAATTTATAGACCCCTGAGCTTGAGTCTATTCTTACAGATGATGAGAAACAAGGATATGAGAGAATCTTATTCTTATAAGGAGGCTAAAAGACATTTGAAGAGGATGGGAGAGAGGAAAGAAAATATACTCCAAAGGTGTGGTTTCGTCACTGGATTAAGGAACTATAAAACTGGGCTGCTGCCACAAACAGTGTTGCTCCTCCCTGAGATCCCACACTTGTACATCTACCAAGTCACATCAGCTCTCTGACTCAGGTGAAAACCAAGGGATCTATTTATCAGGAGTCAGCTCTCTGCCACTTTGACTCACTGAGAAGCCGCACAAACCCAGCACTGATGCAAGTGATGATTGTGAAAACTACCCTAAGGGGATATGATGGAGTTTCAGAAGATCAGAAACTCTTGACATTATTGTTCAATGCAAACAAATAGTGTGTTCCTCCTCTCAGGAAAGGACCACTTTGTTTCTCTGAGGTTTATAGTCTCATCTAACCAGTTGTAGTGATTTTAATTTCTTCTCTCCATTTTGAAAAATCTACATTGTGATTTGTTTTAATACCTAGTTTATAAGCCATATTTATTATTTTAAAAGATTTTGTCATGCTTTCCCGCCTGCTGCTCATAGTTTACCAATTCTTAATAATTCAGAAGACACTCAATTAACAATCTGAGATATTTATTCACACCCTCACCTGTCTTTATTAAGCCCTGGAAGCTGTGATGCACCAGAATTTGCCTCAGTTGGTGAGTGTCACTCACAGTGGCAGGCCACAGAACAATTTTGCCAGCCTAAAGGAATCATGTGCAGGAGAAAGATGCCATGCATGTTCCTATGTTACTGACCTCCAGAGAGCCAGCATAACACCTTTGAAAACCATTGAAACTTCCCAATGTATCAATGCCCATGAACTGAAACAGCACAAAAATTCTTTAATGGCCAATTTAAATTTAAAAATAGCCTATAGTTACATTAATTAGTAATTTTGACCAGGCTTCTGGCAGCTTTAATTAATTATGGATGCCAATAGGTTCAATGAGCTATTACAGACGTCAATGACTAGCCCAGTTAAAGAATGCTTTTTATGTTTGCCTATTTCTTTCTTCCTTAGTTTGACCACCCTCTTCATTCTGTCCTGCACAAAGAATTTGTGGTGAAAAGGCTTTGATAAAAGCATTTACTATTGGCTAAATGCTCTTGCATAGTTACTAACTTATTTATGTTATAGGGAAATGGAATAAATCAGTCCTAAAGCACAGGGTAATGACAGAGAAGGTAGATTGAATAAATTTCCCAGGTAACTAGGAGTCATGGAAGATGGTGTCTCAAGACCACTGTCACAGCAACTGAGCAAGCTCATGAAGCAGGGGATGTCACACTACAATCTTGAAGACTCTTTATGGATTAAGATATCCTTAATATAATTATCTTTACAAATTCAGGTATTGCCTTGCTCTATGTAATATGCTATTAGACTTGTAAATTAGCTTCTTACAAAAGCTTTGCTTTTCTCTTACATGTCTTTATTCAAGAAAATCTTCAGCTTTCTTCTGTCTATCTGAGTATATGAAGAAGCTTTAAGTATGGCTAAATATTTAAGGTTAACCTAAGTGTTTCACTGCTTTTGTGACTTGAAAAAGCAAGAGGATCAGACTACAGAGCTGCACTAACGAGTCTGTTCTGTTGATAATTCATCTGAAATCTTCTCATCTCTGAACATTTTTATCTGCTAGTGTCTTAAATTTTGAGGCACTCAGATCAGTAGGAATGCTTCAAGTTCTACCGTACTTGTATAGATACAGTCACTTCTGGCATTTCCAACTTGCTTTATCTTGGCCATAGCATACAATAGAAACTCAAACCAATCTTAAAAGAACTTAAAAGCACTTCCTTGGCCACTATGTCCCTAGACTTTCTACTGCTTTTTTTTTTTCCCCTCCAAGTGTGCCTCAGTGCTTTTTCTCTCAGTCCCAAATAATTTATGATCTGGAAAGGCTACAGAGACTATATTTTTCAATATGAGAATGAGTTTACAAAGTAGATTTAGTTTGTCATTATGTAAACAAACAGTTCTTTAACAGAGTCTAACTAGAGAAGTTATTTCATAGTTATGTAGTTGTGAAATATTCAAAAAGAAGAAGAAACTCCAGTACAGCTTAAGAATATACTGTCTCACTCTGTTCATCGGCACAGTGATGCCAAAAAACTGGCATCTCAAGGCAGTATTATCCTTCCAAGTGCATAGCTGCAGAACAACAGTATGCAAATTATAAAAGAAAAATAAATTTGTTTAATTAGCACAACATGGGCTGCAAATATCATTAATGAACTATATTTAATTTGCTAATTCAAACTCCCAGCATGACTGGAACTTATTTCCAATTCTGCACCGAATTCCCAAATAACTTATACCAGGCCAGAGAGAAAAAGAAAAGCTTGTCTCTGCTTCCAGTGCAGCCATTTCAGGATAAGATTGGTGGACAATCTGTGTTTTGTCCTCTTGATTCACCCTTTCCATCCTGACTCTGTGAAGGCCTATGCTAGGGGTTTGTCTTGCCTCAACATGTAACTATCCAAAAGGAAGGTTTCTACGTAAAACATATTGATAAGAGACAACTGATACACATAAACTCCTGAATGACCAGGACACCAGGTAACCTCATGCAGTGATATTTGAGGCAATTCCAGATGACCCATCATGCTTTTTGGCACAGGGTAGGTCCAAAAGCTGTAGAAACTTAAAAATTTGGAGTGTAGCTGAGCTAAATAGTAGGGACTTTAAATTCTCTCAGCCTAGAAGTCCTCATCCAACCATAAACCCTTCAAAAGAAAACAAAAATAAATTAAATTTGTCCAGCTGGATAAGATAAACCTGTAAGAGGAATAAATCATCTGGAGTACACAAAAATAAATACAGCCTAATTTGCTACTGATTTGTGTCTTACGGTTGGCAGTGATCTGATTGGAGATGTTTTCCCTTGCGTGGACAGAACCAGAGTCTTTCTTCTGCCCTCATATTCTGCTATAGGTAACAAATGGAGAACTCACCCTTTTCCTCTGTAGGAAGAAACCTATGGACTCTGTCTTCCCTTCTCTCAGCTGTCTATTTTGTTAATATTTGGAAGCATGATGTTGTCTTCAAGATTCCTACCACTCTGATAAATTTATTTAAGTCAGTTATCATGTAAAGGGATTAATTTTGTTTAAATTTTGGGATTTTTTTTTAGTGGTGAGGAGGAGAGAGACAGACATATTTACTTCAGGGTATATTTGCATAAGTTGCATCTTCTTAGTTTTCTAAAAAAATGTGCTCGTGCTCTGAAAGTTCATGATAGTTTTAAGATAGTGAGCATGGCACCAGTACATACAAGCAACTGAGTAGTCAGCAATTCACATCTAAACATTAAGGCATATCTGAAATGCCTAGTTATTATGATAATAAGTTCAAATATATCAGTATAGGCAAATAAGCATAAGTAGACATGATAGTAGATCTCAAGCTGAGCTGTTCAAAGATTATCAACCTGTAACACCAGAGGAAAAATGTTACAGACTGGCATTCACACCAGAAACAAGGGAAAGCAGAAGTTTATTGCCAGTTGGAAAACTAATCAGAACTGAAGCAAGCAAAAAATTTGATAAACCTTGACTTAAATTCAGGTCTAATTTAATGTACCAGACTTACTCAGTTTGATAATACAACACAAATTAAGTCCTCTGATAATTCTTAGAAGTTCTACTTATTGGTATGAAATACATAAAGAATAAAAAATGTCTGTGACATTCAGTCATCTTAATGAAGTAGATAATTCAGCTCCATCTATTTTTACTTTTTTTGAATTGTTGCTTGTACCCCAAGATAAAAACCAGAAAAAAGACTTAGAGAAAATCTTCAGTCAGGATTCTGGGCTTAATATCCTCTGACAGTATCCTAAAAGGTACCTGAGATTTTTTAAGCAAACCAAGCTCTACCATGAAATTTCCAAAGGCTGTATCTTATTTTCAAAGTATCTAGAACCCCTAAGCATCTGAGATTTATGAATGTGTTCAAGGACTCTCCAGAGTCTTATGGAGTCTCAGATAGGCATTGCTGAATTGAGACACAAGACTTAAATACGTTTATTTGTCTTGCAGTTCTTTTAGAACTTTTCTGCACTGAAAATAATGGAAATTCACCAATTTTATTGTTTGCTTACATTAATTAATGCACACTGGTGGATTTTATTTATACTGGGATAGAATTTCTCTTGCTAGAGTAGAATTTCTCTTCAGATATTTATAAAATTTTTAAACAGTGCAGGCAAGGCAGTGTTTAAAAATTATAATTTTATGATTATTATATAATAATAGTATAATATTATATATTATATATAATAAATATTATATTTAAAATATGGGAAAATAATATCGTTTTCTCTTAAGTTAAGAATAGATGATGAAATTATTCATGTGGAACAAAATGGAAAATTTTTTTGCATCTTCTGGCCAACCAAAAAACTAAAATGTTACTGCAAAATAATTTATTTCATCTGAATCTGACAATTAAATCTTATTTTTATATTCTCTTTATTAAGTTAATATATCTTAATTACAAGACCAAACCCCACCCCAAGAAGCCATTTGGTATAAACACATGATAAATTTTAAAAACTAAGTGCTTAGTTTAGGAAATATGAAAATTAAATTACCAGTCTCCTATGGCAACATGGACTCTCACTTTCTTAAAAGTGACTGGTCAGGAGTCTTCCGCAAAAATTAAGATGTAGATTAAAAAGATAAGGCTGATAGAGAACTCTGAAAGGTTAGCGAAAAAGGGAGATTTCATGGACCTTCTTGGCAGACCAGGAAGGTTTGCAGAGAGACCAGCCTCAATCTACTGATGAAACTTAATGACATGTTTGAGATATATAGGACTAGATACCATCCAGCAAAGGTCCTTACCCTCAGTCACCTCAGCTTGTACTAGAATCTACTATCAGTTATTGCAGTTTTTACTTTCCTTTCAGCCACTCTTTGACATGTTTATGGGTGATAAGGGGAGGGAGGCAAAGGGGATGGATAAATTTATTATTCCTTAAACTACATAAAACCACAAAGAAAAATTCTGCAAAGTATAAGTTCTGTCAAGACCAATAACTGAATGTCCTCAAGTACAGAGATGTTCCCAAGGCAGAGAGGTAAAGGCAGTGGCCAAGGATCTGCTTCATTATCTTAGTGTCACCTCTGTGGACTTAGGCAGAAGAGTGATCACTAAATAAAATTAATTATTTAATTTTTTTTAAAAAATAAACTGTATATTTGTTAAAGGAGCTCACTGAAGATGGGAGAATAAGAGTTAAATTAATTCTCTAGCAAGAGGACCATAACAAGACAGAATCATACATTACACTGACTATAACCCAGGACCACAGCAACTTGACATGAGCAAGGGCTCTGAAAACAATTGCAAAACAAATAGCAACCACCAGAATTATCAATTCACTTATCTGTGATTCCTGAAAACAATTAAATTCCATACCCACAAAAGGCAATTCAGCACTTACATATGAAATCAGTTTATGTGACTGGTTACATCATGATACACTTGCTTCACTCTGCAGTTAAACTTGTCACAAACTTTCTTACTTTCTCACTATACACACTGAATGGAACTAAGGAAGCATTTCAATTATTAATAATGATGAGTAATAAGCTACAGCTTATTTTCCCAGGTCATTTACCTCTTTTATGTGGGGATGAAGAAGAATTTTAATTTTGTCACTGTCATTACCAAGACAACAACAGATGCACAGTAAAAAACTTGTCTGTGTAATCAATGTGATGTTTTAATATGCTTGGGTTGGCACATTTGACTCCAGTGTCTAACCTTGAAATAAAACCAAAGCTGTATTATATAGACTTTGAATATCTCAGTCTGATTAAGGCTGAAGCTCTGAGATTTTTTTATGTCCCAGAAAGTCTATAATGTATCCTAAAACTACACATCGTAAAGTAGTTTTAGAAGCAACATATTTATTTAAGTAATGCTTTAAGGACTAGTAAAAGTAAGTAAATTCTGAAAAGCTGTTTAGGTATCTAGCCCTATTACAAGAATTTAAGGCCAGTCAATGGAGCCTGATGGGATTCATCATTCAGGGTAGTGAGAGACTTGGGTGAGGTTGCTCTGAGACCTTTCTCAGTTATTTATCAATGGTATTGAAGATCTGCAGAGATCCCAGTCAACTGGAAGCCAGCAGATGTTATTCAGACTTCAAAAAGGGCAAGAGAGAAGATCCTAGTAATTACAGGCCTGCCAGTCTTTGGTGCCTGGTAAAATTACAGAGAAGATTATTCTGTGAGTTATTGAAAAATGCATGAAAAGACAATGCAGTCATCTGTCAAAGCCAGCGTGGGTTTATGGAGGGAAAGTCATGCCTTACTAACTGAGTATCCTATTATGACAAAGTTACCTGCCTTGTGGATGGAGGCAAGATAGTGGATGTGTTTTTGAATGTTGGTTTTTTTTTCATTTAACAAAGTTTTTGACACTGTCTCTCACATATCCTCCAAGACAAAATGTCCAGTACACAGATAGACATATACACATTGCAGTGAGTGAACAACTGGCTGAAGGGACGGGCTAAAAGAGTTTGCAGTAAATGGAGTAAAATCTGGCTAGTAGACAGATATTAGTGGGATTCCACAAGAGTCAATTTTAGGGGCCCTTTTATTCTCTTCAATATTTTTATCAAAGACCTGGAAAGAGGAGTTGAGTGTACCTTAAGTTTGCCAACGGTACAAAATCTGGATAAGCTGTTGATTACCTTCAAGAGAGATCTTGATGGACTAGGGCCCTGGGCAGGCACCAACCATATGAAATTGAACAAGGACACATGCCAAATTCTGCACCTGGAACAATGTGATCCTGGATATATGCATAGAATGTGGGGACAAGGGACTGCAGTGCAGAAAGGAGTATGGGGGTTTTGGCTGACAGCAAACTCAATGTGAGTCAACAATGTACCCTGGCAGACAAAAGGGTGAATCATACCCTGGGGTGCCTGAAGTACAGTACAGCTAAGCAGTGGAAAGGAGCGATTGTCCCACAATACAGCATTGGTGCAGTCTCAACTCACGTCCTCATTGCAGTTTTGAGCCCCACAATACAAGGATATAGAAGTATTAGAATGTGTCCAGAGGAGAGCAATAAAGATCATGAAAGGACTAGAGGACAAGACTCAGGAGGAGTAGCTGAGGATATTTAGTTTGTTCAGCTTAGAAAATAAGAGACTGAGATGTGACATTGCTGTCTACAACTTCACAATGAAGGTGAGTAGAGAACAAAGTGCTGATCTTTTATCTCTGGTGTCTGTTGAGGGATGCGAGAGAATGGCTTAAAAAGCTGTATCATGGGGATACATCCATTCACATTGGATATTAGGAATATGCACTTTATTGAGAAGGTGGGTCAATCATTAGAACAACCTCCCCAGGTAAGAGTCCATGGCCCAAAGTCTGTTGGTGCTCAAGATATGTGTGTACAATATTCTTTGATATATGTTTTTACCTCTAGGTTTTTTGTATGGAATCAGGATTTGGACTTGATCCTCTTGAGTCCCTTCCAAATCAGGATGATTTATGATTCTGTTATTCTAATGAGAGTCCATACATTTCAAGAATTGGTCCTTAGCAATTTTTAATTGTCTGCTTTGTCTTAGCAGATTTTGTGTTCTTGGATGCTGTTGATGTGGGAAAGACTCCATAGATTTTCTGATTCCCCTAGGGAAGGGAATCTTACTGTGAATATGCCACCCTCATGAAAGAAGGATTGAGACAGAGGACGAAATACAAAAGACTGAGGTCTTGATCTGGAAAGGGAGTGCATTTTCTTTCTAATAGTCAGAGAGAGAAGAACAACCTCATTGCCTGGTGAAAACAACATAAAAAATATGGAAATAGGAAAGAGATTAATCTAGTTTTCAACTCTTTCTGACAGGTAATGTGGATTTTTTAATTGATCAGTTTCATTTATAGGATTATTAGTTACTTCCCACATGATGAATGAGCATTTAATGGGACAAAGAAAGTTCATTAATGCATTACTAGCCTCATTCCAGGAAATGATATTGCTTACACTCTATTACAGAGTCAAAAATTTTTTAATCAGTGACAGGAGGAATCTTGAAAATTCTTGCTCAGTTGCAGGTAACAGACACTCAAATAAGACAAGACTCATCTAGTCCAAGTCTTCACCAGTATGGTACATTAAATACTTCAGCAACATGTCCAGTCAAAATTTAAGTGTTACAGAGAGATGGAACATCCCCAGCTTCTCTCTCAAGGGTCAGTTTCACACTCTGATAGGCGACAGGGCCTTGAAATACACAAGTTACAGCACAGGAGTTCTGGTAGGTACTCAACTCAACACTGTAGCTTTCCAGAAATGTGCTTGCAGTTTTCACTTATGTTCAGGCCCATTTTTCATTGCTTCTTTACGTTAAATAATCTGTATGTTGCATCATTTAAATATTAATAGACTTTTTCCATGTTTCATCTTGATTATGATTTAAACACGCTAAATATATAATCTAGCTCTTTCAGTCTTTCCCCTATGTATCATTCCCTCTAGCTTTTTTATCAGTTGTGTGACTTTTTTGCCATTTCCTTCAAATTTGTCAATATCCCTCACCAGTGGAGAGACAACTAATTGTAATGGTTTGGGTGTATGTTCTAAGCAGTTACATATCAAAGTATTATTAACTTGTTGGTCTAGGTGCAATGATTTTTGTCAGGAAAGGATGGCACAGTGGTTTAAATGCTAGCCTGGGCGTCAAAAGATTTGGACTTATTTCTCTGAATAAACAGAGATAGCCTCTGTAATTTTAGGCAAATCCTTTAGGGCCAAATGCCAATGAGGTCCTTAAGGCAGACCTTCACTGTGCATTGCTGGCCAAGGCAATGACCACTGAACAGCCCATGTGGGCTCTCCACAGCAACTTACAGAGCTCCATGCTTGAGTCCTAGCTTGGGATAAGTGTGGTATTTACGCTGATTAACTGTGTTTCTATATTTCTAATACACCTGTGCCAGGTGAGTTAGCATAGCCATCACACAGTGTTAAGTCAGCTATTTGCTTGGTTTGTTCTTTTCCATAATGTGCAGCACCATGCTCAGTGAGCATGTTAGCCATGTATTTTAATGCTATTGCTGTCTCACTACATCCACGTGAATCTAATGTGTCAGTATTCATGTGCTTTCAGAAATTGAGTATCTGATCTCCAATTAGATGTAAGGGTTTATGTCTATTTTTGCTACCAGCCCTGCAACCTTTACATCATAGTGATGTGAATAACACAAACATGACCCATCTAAAAGATTGCTGCTACAAGGTTCACGTACTTAATGAAACCTTGGCCCCTGTTCTCTAGGCATGCAGTTTACCACATTCAATTGCCTGTTGAATGGGGGACCGGGGATGAATATGGTGGCATAGGCTATTGTTCAAGAGGAAACATGAAGAATAATGCATATCTGAAATCATGCTCCTCGTACAAGTGGCATTCTGTTTGGGAAGTGGAAAAACCACCTCATTCCATGTAAAATCCACAGTCCTGAATTCTTCTTTTTGTGGGTATCTACAAAAATTCTCTTAAACACATGTTCTTTCATAACAGCCAAGTAGTTAGAACACTCAGGAAAAGAGAAACACAAGAAAGGGACCTTAACAGCATTCATATTTAGACTTTTAAGTATGACTAAGATATGAGACCAGTCACCTTAAGCTTCCTATATAATTATTGCAAAAAGGCAAGCTCCTCCAGGGGATTATGCAGAGCAGGAATTTAACTTTGAAAGACAAGTAAATTACATACCTAAAGTTAGGAGGATTGAATAACCCTGAGTAACCTTGAATAGCGGATGCAATTGCTTGGTTTGAAGAGTTCCTAGTCAACAGTCTGTCAAGTGTTTAATGTGAACCCAAGGCTTCCTCCAGCTCCTTAAATAAAAAATATTCAAGTCAGAGGTGGAAGAGTACCAGTGGAGTTCATAGAACTATGCGACATGAGAATACTTCTGAGACCTAGGCTCTTAAAGGAGATCAGAAACTATGACAATGTGGCACAGAAGCATCTCAGTCTATAAGCATTATAGCCAAATTAACAATGTCATTGAAGGCAGAGTTGCGGTAGGTGAAGAGGGAGGTCATCAAGATCTCAGGAACTTGAATCATGAGAGTTACACAGGTTTAGGTCAGTGCTGCATTTACAGTTTTGGGATAGGATTCCTTTCCTAGAGATTCTTGATTAAAAAGTTAAAGCAGTTGTAAATGTTGCTGGTTGTTAAGTTTATTTAAAACTACATTTTATTTCAGTAGTTTGGTGATTAAGAAATTTTTTCTGGAGACAAATACATTTTACATATTATATTACCTATATTCAAACCCCAAATCCTGCTTTGTTCTCTTTTTCCTCTGTCCTTTTTTTTTTGGCTGGTAAGTTTGAACTCCCCCCGCAGTTGTGGCAAAGATTAGTTTTTAGTTAAGTTTAGTTAAAGCACTCAGCTAGGAAGTACTGTCTACACAGAGGTGATCAAAGTTCAGTTTCCTTGGCAGTGAAAATATTGCTACCATTAAATTAGTGGAGTCTAGAAGAGAGACAGGGTAGGAAGCAGAGCTGGTGCCTTGCAATAATTCATTATATTAATTTCAAGTCAATCTGTATTTTTTTTAATACAGTAACTATTAGGAAAGTCCACTATTGGTTCTAGTTACTAATCTTCCTGTATCCAGAGGTTGCCTATCTATAAGATAAAAATAATAGTATATTCAAATAATTTTTTTTTAAGTATTTTTCCTGCAGAGCTAAAATATGGTTGAATGTTCTTGAGATTTTGAGATACCCCTGTGTTATGGAATGAGGGATAATTAAGACCCTTCAAGAAATAGTGGGAAGCCTAAAACTCCATGGTTTTATGTGCTTCACTCTCTCAAACCAGAGTTAATTAACTTTCCACTTTTAATTTACTTTTCACACTTTTATTGGTTTTCAAAAATTATTCCTTCATGTTACTCTCTCATTTTATGTATACACACAATCTATATGTGTGTACAGATACAAACTCACTTATTTTCCTCTGCAGTGAAACATAATTTCCTGAACTGTATTTTTGTCTTTCTATCTTATGTTTCCATGGGATCCTAACCCATTATTTTAATATATATATCTGAAACAGATCAAGAGATACTCATTTGTGAGTTTCACTAACATGACATTAATCCCCTTTCCAGTTCATTAAAAAAGATGTTAACTACTGCAAGACTTAACATTGATTCCTTTCCATACTATTATTTGCTTCTTCCCATTCAATACAATGCCATTAACCACGAATATTCATTAACAGACCTTCAAAACACTTCTGTAATCCACATTTTGTGTGTGTTGTTTAGAATTAAATTTAGAATAAGAATATTTTACTTGTTTGGTTCTTTTTTATACAATACTGAAACTTGCCAAACATCAAAGCCTTTCACATATTACATTTGCTCTATCTTACAATATTTGTCCCCCTTAGATAGGATCAATTATACAAAAGATGACTGTATCAGATCACAGAATCACCGAATGGTTGAGGTTGGAAGAGAACTCTGGAGGTCCTTGTTGGGGAACATGAAACAGGAAAGCCTTGGAAATATGATTGCCTGACAAAAGATTTTGGGAATATGAAAACTACAGGCAACATCGAAATGAAAGCCACTTTTGAAATACCAGGTCTTAGTTACTAAACAGCTAGAAAACAATGGTATGGCCACTGAAGTAATCCCCTTTTGATTGAACAATACCCTCTGCTAGCAGGCAGGTCCAAGGGTCAGAGCAGACCCTACTAGCTCAGCAGAAGGGGTCCAAAGAGTAGTTTTTAGAAGTTAAGATGTAACACTCTATGGTAATATAAGAACTCTTATAGGCTGTATGTAAATGCTATAGGATTTGTATCTTGTATTAGATTGGTTAGTGACAATTAGAATATTCAGTACAGAAGATGATTTATTGTATTGTAACGAGGACTTCAGACATTCTCCTTCTCATTCTCTCTTCACTTCTACTTCAGACTTTCTCATACTTCTCTCTTCCACTTCTACTCTTGCTCTTACACCCTCTCTCTCTCTCTCACCCGTTCACTCTCTTGCTCTCTTGGGCCTGCTCAGAGCGGAGTCTAGCAGCTCTGAGCAGTCCCCCAATACCCACGCCCTTTACAATAAACCGACTGTGTCCTGAGACCTGCCTATAGAGATCTCTCGTCTCCATCCGTTACCGTCTACGTCCGGCCGTCCCGACTGGACCCCAGAACCCCCGAAACCTACAGGTCCTCATGTTCAACTCCCCTGCTCAAGAAAGGCCAGCTAGGGCAGGTTGTCCAAGAACACGTAGAGATAGTTTCTTAGTATCTGCAAGGATGGAGACTCCACAATTTCTCTGGGCAATTTGTGCCAGTACTCAGTCAGTGCA
>NW_008246057.1:8206065-8301296 GCF_000691975.1 Corvus brachyrhynchos | reverse complement strand
TACATTCAGGTAAAATCTCCAATGTATCAATTTGTGCTGTCTCTGGACACCACTGAAAAGAACCTGGCTCCATCTATACCTCACCTGAGATATTTAGATACATTGACAAGATCCCTCCTGGGCCTTCTCTAATGTAGGCTGAACAGTCCCAGATCTCTCTGCTTTTCCTCATATGAGAGATGCTCCAGTGCCTTCACCATCTTAATGACCCTTCAGTGGACTCTTTCTAATATGTCCATAACTCTCTTGCACTGGGTACCCCAGTACTGAAACCCTACTCTAGTTGCAGTCTCACCAGTATTGAATAAAGGGGAAGGACCATTCCCCTCCACTTGCTGGCAACACTCGTCCTAATGTAGCTGAGGATACTGTTAACCTTCTTTGCCAGAAGGACATATTGCTAGCTCACATTCAGCTTGGTTGTCACCAAGGATTCCCAGGCCCTTCTCTGCAAAGCTCCTTCCCATTCTGTCAGCCTCACCTTGTACTAGTGCATAGGATTATTTCTCCAGCCTGCTGAGGTCCCCTCTGGATGGCAATACAACCTTCTGGCTATATTGGCCACTCCTTGCAGCAAGCCTGTTGAGAGTTGTCCTCGTTCCGGCTAGGACAGTAGCCAGAGGGGTCATGGCTAGAATGAGGAGGTTATTCTCTACCACCTTACATCACTGCCGGGGACAGAGAAGGGGAAGGGCTCTCTTCCAGTTCAGGGGAGTGTGTTGGAGGGAGTGGTTGGGTATTGTCAGGCTCTGCTGTGAGCTTTTGCATGTGAATCACTCGCCTCTCTTTTTTGTACACTTTTGTTATTATTATTGCTGCTGTTACTTGTTTTATTTCATTGCCATTTCCAGTAAATTGTTCTTATCTCAACCTGTGATCTTAACTTTTGTGCCTCCAGTTCTCCTCTCCAGCCTGCCGAACAGGGAGAAGAGGTGGGGGTGAGTGGGCTCATGGTCTGGAGCGCTTTCAGGGGGAACACTAAACTGGAGAATACCATTTCTAAACCATGACAAGGGTACACTCTATTCCCTGATCCATATTCTTAATGATGTTGTTGAACAATGTTGGTACCAGTATTACCCTGTGGGGTACAGAACTAGCTGCTGGCCTCCAAGTAGACTTTGCACCACTGATCACCACCCTCTGAGCCCAGTCATTCAGTCATTTTCCAGTATACCTCACTGACTGCTCATCCAGCTTCCAATTCTCTTGTCTTTTCTATGAGGATGGTGAGGAAGACAGTTTCAAAAGCCTTGCTGAAGTCTTAGAGCTGTCTGCTTCTCCCCCCTTATCTACCAAGCCAGTCAGTATGCCAAAGAAGTTTATCACATTGAAGAAGTACTACTCCTTTGTGAACCCAGTGGATAAAAGCAAAACCAGCTCCTTCATCTAGTATTGGCTGGAAGATTGAAGCTGAAGCCAGGAAAATTTGAAATTCAAGCATGTGTAAAAGGAGGTGATCAGTTACTGCAACATAATACCAAGCATACAAGGTCCGTGTTCCAGTGTGTCAGTACCTAAGGGTAATGGACACCTATCTACAAAATATATGGTATCCAGAAGTAAATGAGTGACACTGAAGACAGATAATGTACTTTGGTTGAAACAAGATGCTCTGGTGACTTCTGAAGATTTGAGAATAAGTGAAAATGTCTGCTAGGAGAACTCATAATACTGTATTAGCAGTTCTGACTAAATGATCTCAGAATCATTTGAAAGAGCAATTTATAAATGTAACAATGGCTAGATTTTCAGAAGAATGTCAATCTGCTCCTGCAAAAATGCAGGGAACTATTCTTTACTAGAAAGACAGTCCACTTTTAAATGCAATCTCACCTCCTTACTGAGTCAAGCTATATCGACAGTGCCTGTCTTTTCATGTCTAGACATCTGCTTATGCTCATTGCTTTGATGACAACTTATTCTATATGTTTACTGTCTCAAAGAAATTGCACTGCCTGAAACTGGAATTTCTTCAGCTTTCAGTGCTTCAGATTGTGTCTGCACTCTTATTTTGAGCCTAAATACCCCACTCCTTGCTTCTAACCTGTGAACTGTTTGAAATTCAAAAGACCAGTTGTGCTCTAACTTTTCAGTTTTGATGTTTGATATCATTTTTCCCTGCATGTTTCTTGCACCTATTTCAGCTATAGGACACTGCAGATAGAGGAATCTCTCTGACAGCACTTCCCTTCTGTCTGCACTGCCTTTCTCTCTTGCCCTCCTTTGTTCCTTGTTTATTCCCTGGCTTCTCAGCTCTCTTTCCTTTACTTGTGGCCTCTGTGTACTAGGCCTCTCCCCATCATTTCTTGGTTTACTCCCTCCTTTGAAATGGGGGAATGGGAGGCTGGAAAGGTGTGTGTTTCAGAGCAGAGCAGTGGTGAGGCTGCAAATCCTCCTCTTGCCTGCTGAGCAGCAGCTGGTGCCTCAGGAGGAGCTGCTTGGACAGGACAGCAAGAGGACCTGACCCTCTTGCCACTTGCACTTGTTTTGCCCAGGTGCCTTGATCTCTGTGAATAAACATCTGGGGCCAAGAGGGAGAAGGATCCAGGAGAGGCAGCCCTCAGTTTGACTGGATACACTGGGGCAGTCTGAAAACAGCAGTGTGTCTCCTGGTTACACCACTGCCCTTGTCCTCACCTTTCTCTGTTGGCTGTACTTTCAAGCAGGGCAGTCCAGGAGTCGATAAAACCCTGCTCTCCCCTTCCTTCTCCCTCAACAAGCCAAACAAACTTGCCTACTGAGTTTGCTTATAAGTCAACCATTTTGGGATTTGCATTTGTTTATGCAGTGACAACAAAGATGTAAAGTGAGCCACTGTTCTAAAAAGGCTTCCATGAAAGTTTCTCAGCATTGTTTGATGCCCTGGAGAGGTTTCTGGTGCTAACATGACTCCAGCTCTCTGAGTAATGCTTTTCTTAACAATATTGCCAAGTGTTAATTAAAAAAGAAATGAGAGGTAGTTCTTTGACCTGATTGTAGTTCTGCATTAGAACTGTGCTTGCCAAGTGATTTTGAATTTTAAAGAAAAAAGAAAAGGATAATTCCTCTTGTGTTTTAAAAGCGCATTGCAATTTTATATATTGTGTATCATGCCACAAAAATGTCTTGAAAGGCAAAAAGAAAGAAAAGGACAGATATAACCCCTATGCCAACTAATAGTTTTCACTGGACATTAATTTGTGGACATTAACCCCTTTTAACTGACCTTTAGACATATGATTAGACCAACAGTAAGCTCTGCTGACCAGCACATATATAATTAGCAAATAGCAAGGTGAGGTAGGGCTGGTTTAATCTCATTTCATCCCTGAGACTTTATCACCATTTGGCCTAGTTCCCTTTATCCAGAGATAACAGCTTTATTTGGCCGTGAATTAAAGTACCAAGTAGCTTTGCATTGTAATATAGGTCAAACAAAACCAGCACATTTGGTGTTGGGCTGCTTGACAAGCAAAATTCTTGGAGATTGTTGGGGGTGGGAATAAAACAGTTGCAAAGGGCTGTAGAAGATTTTCAGTCTTTCAATAGTGCAAAAAATGTCAAAGATTTTAGTTGGAGCCAGTCAGCAGGTCCAATGGCAGATCATTGTGCCATCGAGCTGGAAATCGAAATTTAAATTCCAAACCAGCTGGCAAAGGCTTGGAGCAATGTGATGACTGGGAAGATTTGGCCTCTGTCCAGGAGATTTTCCCTCATGATAATTTTAAATAAAGTCTCCTATTTGACTCAGGAGTAAAAATCTGGATGAGAAGGAAAGTGAGCCTTGTTTCAACTCCTTCAGTTTCCACATGAGTAATAGCACTGGTAAGACTCATGTGAAGAAAGAGGATTATATCAGAGATTGTGTCCCCCTACTCAGTTGATCTTTTCAATAAAAACTGTTTTCTCACCTAAAAAATAATCTAACCATTAGGTTATTAGATCCTTACTGGTCATCCTGATTTGCCACTCAACATATTCAGTAAACAGCCCAGAACTGATTGAATAACTTCTGTGATTTTCAAGATTTATAAAATCATCTCTACCCGTGGGGTATAACTGCATTAACTCATTTGATGCCACACTAGGTTATTTCAGCATATGCTCAATCACATGAAACTAAAAATATCCCAGTGACTCATAAAGCACTTAGCAGGCTTTATTAGAAATTTTTGCTATATCAATTCTCTAATAGTGGATGGGTGCAGGTATTATTCATGAGAAGTAGATAAGGTACGGTACTACAACTCCCACTCTTACAAGTTTTGCAGCCTCTATTGCACCAGTGACTGTCTGTACTCACTAATCTGTCCCAGACAAGTGTGCTGCAAGTTTTGTTCAGGTTTTCTAAATTCATATTTCACTGTGTACACACTGATCTGAAGAGGTGTGTCAAAAAATTAGGAAAAGAGGAACTGTAGGTAAAGTAGGTTTGGAGGACTTTTATTTTTAATTTGATTATTAGCATAAATAAAATTACATTTCTTTCTGGTGTGGGGAGAGAGAGAAAGGGAAATAATAGTCCATCTTTGATCTGTTGCTGGGACAATCTCATTCTTGGGACTTTTACAAATGACCATTAAATAGAACTATCTCTTGCCCAATGGGAAAGCACACTGTGCCTCTCCTCAGAAAAGTTTTTGGAAAGAAATCTTCAGCTTGATAAGCAATGGGTTGATTGCTGACACAGAGCTTTGCTAGGGAGACTGGATCCTGGATATATGATTCTTTGGAATTAGTCCTTTACTGACTGTCATCCAGAAAACTACCTTGTGGCCTTAGTTGGAGGGGATGCAGTGGACCCTTCAGTCTTGAACACCTTTTGACACTCAATGCTTCATGTGTGTATGTGGACACCAAGCATAAAAGTGGGGTTAAATTACAAGCACAAGACATATTGGTGATTCTGAGGTTATGTGGGTAAACACTTTCCATATATCCACATGCCCTAAAGAAAGCAGTATCAGCTTCCTAAATTTTATTTGGACAGCTAAATAGTCACAACTCTGCTGTGTTTGCACAAACACAATTGATTATATGGATGGAGATTTAGCGGGGCAGGAGGTGGTCTCTAACTCCACTGAAGTAGCTGTGCAATGGAGTAGACAATGTTCTTCAATTATGCCATGTGTTGTATGGAGGCGGCTCGTGGTTGCATTGAAACTCCTTCAGACTAATTTAACAGAAAAAAAAGGGGGCAGAACTTAAAGCTTCATGCATCTATGCATGCTTTTAATAGAGAACTAGGCTACAAAAACTGACAGAACAGGAACAACAGAAACAAATTTAGGATGGAACTTTAATTTGTACTCACACTCCTTAGGCCGCAAAATCGGAAAACAGTAGTTGTGAAGTGCACCCTAGTCAGACAGGAGTAATAATGCCATTTTTGGAATTCAAGGAAGCTTAGTTATTTTGATTTATTTTCCTATTTCAAGAAATGAGGATATTTAATTTTGCCAAGCCTGATATATTAGCGACCTCTGATATTGTAGTGTAATCGTTGCTCCCATAGATATTAATAAAAACCTTTTTTTGAATATATGAAGATATTTTAAATTATTCTGTCAGGAATCTAAATATACCCTAATGCCAATAAAGAACATATTCTTTCAGATTTTACTTCTATTATTTTTCCTGAAATTTGGGGAGCAAATGAGTGTGTAAGAAGCTTAGTGCCTATTAGCTGCTGAGAAGATATTAATGATTTTATCACTAGATTTCAGAATTATGTTCTTCAATCTGAATAAGCAGATAGATTTAGGTAGATAGTTTTGATACCACACACATAATCCCAGGAGTTTAGCTTCTTACATTGCCATGTGCAAACGTAGTATAAATGCCACTCATCAAACAGCACATGTTTAGAAAGATGACACATGCACATGGTAGTGACAGATCTTAATGGGGTTCTTTTTCCACAAAGTAGCACATTTCTGGTTTATATGAAAATGTCATGTAGATAAACTTAAGATTTTGAAATGCTCAGTGACCAAAGAGAACTATGTCAGACTTGCCTTAAAGAACTAAGAAATATGTCTGATAATCTGAATTTCTATGTACTTCCTCTTGGAGTCTATCAGATAGTGAATGGAACTTCTGCAACAACTCAAAAGTAAAATCTGAAATATGGCTTTAAGAAGAAACATCAACATAACAAGATTAATTACATAAATATATCATCATCATGAAAAGAAAGACTTGACACTTCCAAACACATCTCCAATTTTTAAGTTAAAAACATTTTGGTCAAATTTTTCTCTCTCCCTTTGCTAACATTCAGGTAAACAAATGACATTTCCATGAATCGTTCCAAGAAAATAATATCAGGCTTACAGATTTTAATCATAGAAAAAAAAAATATTCATGACATGAGAACTGCCTAAATTTAGGATGGGGTTCAACTTCCAGACTAAGATAATGGAGCTAATCCATACACATCATGGCTCGCTGGAGATGCCTTACAGCTTCACACTGCATTTCCAACTTCTACTCCTGTTAGTCTTTTAAGAACCAGATCATGAAGCTAGTTCTTGAAATCTTTTGTAAAATGATACAGCCTTTAAAATGCACAAGTTTTTAAGATTGCTTATATAGAAAAAGTTGACTACTTCTGTTTATCCTTCATATATACAGAATTGGTGAGTTATAAGTAAGCTTTAGCCTCCGTTTTGCACAACATGAGAGCAAGACAGGGATGTAACATGTCTACCCTTCTGAATCCACAGTTTGGTCCTGTAAATCTGCTCAGGGTGCAGATGTGGAGCTTCACACTTTAGTGCACAGTGTGGTCACCACTCTGCAGGGACACAACCCCCACCCAGCGAGACACTGTGGTGTCCATGGTCTGCTTCCTGCCTCAGTTCCTTGATCCTAAAACTGATGCTCTGAACTGTCTCCAAAATAAGGTTGGGTCTCATTAGTGCAATTTATATCTACCTTTCTTTTTCACAGAAAATGTATGTTATGCATACAGATTTATTTGCTATGATTCACCCTCCAAACAGCATGAGTTTCTACACAATTATTCAGATGACTGAATAAAAGCTTACTTTTATTAGGAAATAAATATCCTTTTACTTCAGTCAGGACATGAGAGGGAAAAGGTAAAGTTATATGACATAAAATGAGTACACCTATATGATGAGAAATTTAGAAATGATACTGAGAGCAAGAAAGTGCAAAATAGGCCTTGTAATGAAACGCATAAGTAACTGGATAAGCTAAGGTTCATAAAGTCTAGATTTCTAGAAATTTGCATGCCTTATTTTTGGTGCTCAACTACCAAATCTTGAATTGGGCCCTGGAAAATATTTATTTTTCCAAAACTCTGTGCAAAATAATATTTACAATATTTCTTTAATTCTGTAATACCCCAAATTGTCCCTAAACACTAAGGCTTCACAGATGGCCAAACTGTGCTCACACTACTCATATATTGTGGCTGCAGGATGTCACTATGGGATTCCTAGATTTCTACACATATTTCTGCAGATAGCTTAACTCGTCAGGGAGTTCAAAGTAGAACCAAAAATAAAAGTTTGGTTTATTTTTTCTTCTAAGAAATCTCATAAAAACATCACAAAACAAAGAGAATCTTAGAGTTTTGAATTCAGAGTCTTAGAGGAAGGAAAATGATTTTACATATATGGTCATGTCAAATCTAGGGTAAACTGTCATTGTTGAGTGACTCTCCCTAGCAGCATTAATTTGACTCAGAACTATGAGTGACTCTGTTATTCATTCTACTCATATGTCTATCCAGAAAAAATGAAAAAAGGAAAAAAATAAATAAAGAAAAAGATTAAAGAATAATATGGTGCATAAACAAGGCAATCATCTTTGCAGAAAAGAAGATAGTTGTTGATCTGAGTCAACAATATTGCTCATTTTTTCCAGGTAAACCTTTACCAATTGCCATCTCTTTGATTATAAAGTTCACTAATTCCAACACCACTCTTGGCTGTGCTTCGCTCTGCAATATGTCAAATCATTTGAAGATGTTCAGCAAAGATAATTAGCAGGTGACCTTTAAAGTTGTCTCTAAAACTGTTCTAATTTATTTTAACAGAAAAAAAGTAATAGTGAATGTATAAGATATCCAGGCATCAAACCCAGTCATCTAAAGTAAATTCCAGTTCACCTTTAAGTATCAAAAGATTTAAGCCTATATACAGCTTGGATTTACTAATATTTAGAGAAATAATATAGTTTATCAAATCCTGTCTGAAGTTACAAATCACATAATACAATGTTTGCCTTCTAAATGTCATATTGAAGGAAGCTTCTCTGGTGGATGAGAGAACAGTATGATGGTTAAACCCATTTTCTTAAGAATCCTCGAGAACCAAGATAGAAAAAGTGGTGCAGCAGATTAATTCTCATGTTTAAAGCACACATTTTTGTAAATGAGTGTTTGCCTTCCTTTTAATCACAATTTTTGACATGAATAAATGTCCTGAAGAATTATTTATGTGGATTGCACTGCACATGTTCTCTTCATTATTTAAGATCCGCAACATGCTGAGGAAAATAAATTTGCCTTGAATATCTGTTTTTCAGTAAGTGTTTGATTTTATATATTTTTCACTTCAGCAAATTGTGCTAAAACTACAAAAGTAATGTAATAATCAGCAGTTTCTGTTAAAAATAAAAAATTTTAAAAATCCATGCAGTCTTCTTCTTTTCTTTTCATACATGTTGAAATAGCCATCATACAAATATAAATACTCAAAGACATGAACTTGTTTTTATAAACCCTAAACAGCCCAGCAAACAGTTATATTTATTATGCCTACGTCTTAACTATTAAAGACCCCAAATGAGTTTGAATGTCTTAGGCTGAAAAACATAATTTTTCGTGTAAGACTGTTTGCGTACTTTAAAACTAGGGAAGACACAGGATGTTGTAAATCAGCACAGCGTTTGCTAATAAAGTTGTTTTTATAAAGGTAGGTCCTGTACCAGAGTAGAACAAAGAAAATTAAATTGTCTATGACCCTTATTAATGCCACTTGGATCTAATATCTTCTGCTTTTTTTGCACTTACCTGGATCTCAGATAAGAAGATGAAGCAGTTTTGTATAGTTGTGACACAAAAAAGTAGATAACTATTCTAATCTGCTCTGACTGCTGCTAAAGTCACACTACTTGTGTATGTAGCCAGAAGCAGCAAGCACCTTTGTTGGGTTTTGATTCCTTCAACCTTCATTCTGAAAGACAGATTAAAACATGATAGAAATATTATTTGTGTATGATGTGAAGTACTTGCTTCACCAACACTGGAAGTCCTGCTAATTTGTGGAAAATATGAACATATACTCATTTATGAGAATAGCCATAGCTGTCTGAGATTTCTTGCCAAATATAGATAAATGTAGATAATTAATATAACTCTTTCCAGATGATGATGATCATGATCATGATCATGATTCTCTGTGATATCTTGGCCTCCATGACATGCAATAGATAGAACCATCTATCACTATTATTTTTTATCAAGTTATCATCCTTCCTTATTGATCTGTTTGATAGGAGACATCCAGGAAAACAAATTTCCTGGCCCTACTAGGAAATTACTACTAATTATTGCAACTAATAATGTACTAGTTGAGAGTGCAATATAGCTAAACACTAACAAGGTTTCTGCTGGGATGTCTTCAACAGTTGTGTTTACTTTAAATACTGGGCTTTAGTAAATATGTAAGAAAATGTGTTGTACATAGAGCCGACGTTTGGGTGTTTAATATTCGCTAAATTGTACTTACCACTTTACTGTCTTAGCTGGATGGTTTGATGTAACATAAACTTCTGCAAAATAAGAAAAATTATTTCAACACAGTGCTCTAAGATTTGGGTAAAATGTATTCAAATGTTTATTACTTAGACCAATCCTCCCACTACGCCAGTGATGTCACCTTTAATTTCCTTTCGGAGAACCAACATTTCTGGTTCACAAAGTGCCAAAGACATTCTCAGTCCTAAATGAGTTCTAAAATACATGAGACCAATGTAAGCAGTAAAAATAATACCTGTAAAAACAAATGAGAAGGATTTTAATGAAAACCTCTGCATACATTTCAGCATCTAAGAGCCTTCCTAGGAATTAAATTTGCAAAACAAATTCTCTATACTCAGTTTTCAGAAGAGTTAATTATCAACTGGGAGACCAATGTCTCGCCACATGCAAAATGCTAGGAAAGTTAGAAAACAATATTTATATTTTAGATTAAATATCATAGCTCATTATAATGTGGCTATATTCTGTGGAAGTAACAATTTGCAGTGCTCTTTTTCAGCTATATAAATATCAGCTGCCTTTTGCAGTTTTGGTCTTTTTCTGTTTAACAAAAAGAACAAATTTTATCACAGCAGTTCAGAAAGATATTTGTATTTTACTTCATGCTGTATATTCTCAACTTAAGACCTCAAGAATAGTAGTGCCAACTCAAACCTGGAGGGCTGTTTAGTATAGGGTCTTGTATCTACAAGTGAGTCTAATAATGGATACTGAAGAAAAAATACAAAACAGCAGAAGTACACAGAATGAGACTATTCCTTTTATACTCCAGACATCAATGGTTTAAGAGCTTCCTGAGCTGGTTATTGCCTGCAGGCCATCATCTTAACTGACACCAGTGGACCTCTTACCTTGAATTTGTTTAATTTTTTTTCTGAATCTTCTGGTATTTTTCACCTTATCACCTTATTTTTCACCTCATTCTGTGGCAAGAAAAATCATAATTTCATTATAAATTGAATGAGAAAAAATATTAATTGTATTAAAATTTTCATCATTGTGGTATTTTTGGATACACTTAATACTGAATGGAAAATGGTGAATACTTGTTTCCTGTTCATTCTTTCATTTTATAGCCTCAGTCATCTTTTTACTAAGTAGAAAAGCTCTAGTTTGACTTCCATTCATAGGAAAGCTTCTCATATATTTCTAAAGAGGTTGGTTATTTTTAGTTAAGAAAATTGCTTGTCAAAATAATTTCAGCCTGACTTCCTAAGAGTTTGCATTTAACTTGTTTCTTCTTCTGTCATTACTTTTTTAATACTGACACAATTTATAATTTCTAAACAGTGTTCTTTTTGGTATTATCTATTAGAGTGCCAATGAAGTCCATCAATCTATGTATTTGTTTCTTTACATTTTGGTAAAAATTGTGTTTTGATTTTTTTTCAGTCAGGGATAAGCATGAACACTGAACTGATGTGATAATTGTAAGCAGCCTAAGTTTCAGCTGCTACTTAGAATGTCTTCATAATTAGCATTCTCATTTTAATCTCATTGCTTTACTTGAAGGTAGACAATGCAGTGTGCATTTTTATACGTCTCCTTTGATCCAACCAAGATGATGAATTTTACACTTTACACTCACTATGAGAAAATGGTTCTTTAACAGCTACATATAGAACTGCACTGCCTAGAATAAGATCAAAGATTACTTCTGTTCTTACATGCTTTCTAAGTATTTTCTCCAAGTAAATGATTTTTGTTTTTTCAAATCATAGTCTCTGCCCTATACCACTTAATTATATTTATCTTGTTTACTTGGGTAAATGACCAACTTAAAGAACCTAATTTACTATTTCTATTTCTTTACAGCTTCACTAAGCCCCCTTGACATTCTGAAGTCATAACTACTTTATGAATCAAATTGTTGGCTTTTTAAATCTATGAACACTTCCTATTTGGGCATGGAAGTTCAACTGATCTAAACTGGAGGGTACAATTTGACAGTATAAACCTTTTTACTTTAATTAAATTATCCTCTTTTTTTAGTATATATTGTTCACTAGAATGATGTAAAAAAAGGATATAAATGTTCACGTCAACTGACCTACAAGGTATATGAGCTTCCCCTGTCAGAGCAATCCCAGCCTGGATCACAGCATGCATAATTAACTTGAAGGTCATCTTTCTGAGGTATCTCCACACAAAGCTGCCTTCTGGCATTTAAGGAACCTGGAAAGAGTAGGTCTGATGCCATGCTTCTCCACTCAATGAAATTCCCATGGGAGGGGGTTCAAAGGCCAGGGCAAGTAGAAGTAGCTCTTCAGCCATGATGTCTGGGAGAAAATGTACAAATTGCTGTGTCTTTAAAACACTAACCATGACACACTGACTACCCATGTGGTATAACAAGGGTTTTGACTCTTTGCTCCTGTCTTTATTTAATAAATTGCAAAATAATATAATTAGGCTATAAAAAGATCAAAGATATACTTTTGATATTTCACATAATTCTTTGGAATACCTTTACAGACAAGGGGTCCAAAGATATTTTCTCTGTGCATATGGAAAAGTAAACCTTATTCTGTCTTACAATCTATATTAAAATTTTACGAAATCCACGAGAGTATTCTATGTTAAAAGGGTGCTTTACGGGGACAGAAAGAGGAATTTTCTGGTCATCGGGAGAAACAGAAATTAAAGTAGTTAACAGTTAATTATAATAATAATAGAAGTTAATAAATAGAAATAAAAAATTCAATAATAGAAATAGTTAATTTCTTCCTTTGCAATTTTTCAGACACATGGAGTGGATTCTACCATTCTTATTCTAGCCAATAATATGTTGCAGCAAAATGTTTTAAGAAAATGAAGGCAAAGAGATCTGCTTTCTGAGTGTTCTTCTCGTTGTTGTTATTATAATAATTATTATTGTTGTTATTATTATTATTATTATTATTATTATTATTTGGATTAAGTCTTTTACAGTCTCTTATGAGTTTCTATATCAGTCCTGGACAGGCTAAAGCATATGAGTCGTGGTGCACACTCGATTTTCAAACTAATTTTTTAAATTGTTTGTTTAGTTTCTGTTCCTCATTGACTACATTTTGTTCATACTTTTGCAAAGCAGCAGCTGCCCAGTGTTGCAAGGCCTAATTTCAAAGCAGAGGCAAGCAGGCTGAGCACTGGAATGCTGGTGTGGCTTCTTGGTGCTCCAGCCAGAATTCTAACTATTTACTGACAGCTGAGGTGACTAGGAGTCCGCCCCACATAAAAGGGGTCTTCTCATATTTCTTAGAGAAGATAATTTAGTGTGTATGTGCACGTCTTTAATGATTCTCTTCTGAAAAAAAAGAGAACTTATGTTGGGTCAGACAGTGTGCAGACTGCACAAATGTATTATTTATGAGTAGTGCTCAGAATGGCATTCAGGAAACACACAGGCAAACATGTTCCAGACCCTTAGGAGCTTACATGTCTAATAGGAGACCTGACAAAACCAGTGGGAGCTGCAAACAATAGAGGGAGAAATGAAAAAACAGGCAAATGTAGCTTTCAAGATCAAAGGTAAATTAGATAGTTTATCATATGGGTTCTTCCAAAATAGTTCTTCACTCTGCTAAGTAATCCATTCCAAGCCAGCCGCATTTCTTCCTATAGCCAAAACCTTTGGAACTACTTTCACAAACATCTCAGGTTTTCAGTCTCTTACATGCACTAAGAGACTCCTCCCATACATGCCTTTCCCCACTCCCCACCCGACTCTGGACTTCACATCCCATGAAGATAAAATTTCTGTGCCTCTCCAGTTATATGAAGGGCTGTTATCCCATTAGTTAAAAAAGGAACACCACTCTGAAGAACATTCATACCTGATCTCAGTGAATTTGGACGTTCAAGGCCACATTAGATGGGACTTTAAGCCACCCGGTCTAGTTGCAGGTGTGAATGCCCATGGCAGGGGAGTTGGACTAGATGATCTTTAAAGCCTCTTTCAACTTCAGCCATTCTATTATTAAATATATGTAAAAAGATTACATCAATTTTATTACAGAGTAATGAGGCTATGGCACTTAATTGCCATGATGAAGGTTCAGGAAGGCTGAACCTTCAAAGCTGTAATTTTCTACTAGAATTAATAGTACTTGTAAACATAACTTAAACTGAGCCTGACCATTTCAATGGTAAAATTGTATAGACTATTGGTAAACCTTAAAATGTGTAGACATGGTTTAGATCCAGTACAGTACAGAATACTGTTTTCATAATAAATAGTTAATATTTTATGGAAAATGATAAAACTATGTCTAATATGTGTCTTCAAATATTAGTGACCACTGAGAAGGCTTACAATATCATCAAAGCCCCATTAAGAACTTTGCAAGTAAAATTCAGTGTTCCTAAACTCCACAAAGCATCTGAAAATCAGGGACAGTTCCCCTAGTAGTTTATCCACAGCTTCAAGAACTGGTTTCAAGATACTGAAGAATTCAGCTACTAATTTCTATTAAAGGTAATTAAATAACAGCAACATCCAAAAACTGTTCTTCATCTTACCTTCACTTTTGGTGCAACACAAATAATTTATATTTTTTAAATTTAGGCCTCAATAAGCCTTCTATAGACATGCTTCAGACAAAATTGTGTTAAGTGCAGCTGTCTCTGCCACGTTTTCTGGGAAATACTGCAATTGAGAAAATGGCTATTGGTTTTGTGCTGGCAACTTATTGATCACACCTGTCTTATGAATCACTTGACACTATGGATTTTTGCTCAGAGCATTAAAGGAACAGCATCAAGCCCACTGTGCTCTGTATATACTGACAACACTCTCACATTCCAATTTATGTCCATGCTGGTAATGACCACAAGGAGAAAACAAAATCTTAAAAAGACAATTTTGAAGTAGGTGGCTTAAACAAAGGCAATTAGAAAATAATTTTAAAATGCCTAAAAATATGCAAATTTGTAGCCAGTGATTCAAAAAGAGAGAATGAGATGAGTGCCCAGAATGTGCAGAGTATTTTTAAACAGATAGCTTAAGACTGAAAACAAGTGAAAAAGAAACCAGTGTTACTAATGTATCCTCTTTTATTTCATCAGAAAAGCTTTAATTTTCAAAATCTTTTTCTTGGATATGTGTATGAATAGAAATAGTTGGATATGGATATCCACAGAGAAAAATGGGATGGAAATAGTTTGCATACGGATATAAAGAGTTTGCAGCTGTCTCAGCACTGAAGAATTGGACAGGTAGGCTCTTAATCCCCCTCTCCCAAGACTCAGGTCAGAAAAAACACTGAACCGAGTCTAATTTATGCTCTTGTATTCCTGCAAACACTCGACTGCCAAACATCACAGAAAGAAAGTCACTGGCTGCCCCATAGGTTCTGCTGCACCTGAGGTTCTGAAGGTAAGGACAGTGATATTCTAACTACAGTCTGAGCAGGTTTATGAGGGGGGACTTCCTTCACATTCTCCTCCATCTTCTCATTCAAACAACAGATCTTACAATTTAGCTTATAATTCATGCTGTAGAACAATACCATGTGTCAAACTTTTGTATTGTAGAAATTAACTTAGGCCTTCCTTTTATGAAGCCACACTTTCAGTTGTTTATAACCTTACCCAATTTTGACTCTTTATGCTGAACATTGCAATGATGGGAAATTTTACCAAAACTATTCTAGTTATTTCTCACAACATCATTCAAGAAAGAAAGGGTTGCCAGTTTCTCCTAGGCAGTAAAGCAATATCTGTTTAGTTCAGGAGACGCAGCTGTGGAATTCGGGTAAAAGGAAGACAATATAAGATAAATTTTTCGTTGCAACCCTACTAATTGCTTGCTAAAGACCTATCAATACTTC
Source organism: Corvus brachyrhynchos (assembly GCF_000691975.1). Lineage (NCBI taxonomy): Eukaryota > Metazoa > Chordata > Aves > Passeriformes > Corvidae > Corvus > Corvus brachyrhynchos. The sequence continues at coordinate 8,285,702 of NW_008246057.1, read as the reverse complement.
TTTATTTCCAGAAAGAGAAGCAATGACCTCATATGTGGGAGACAGCCACTTTGTACTTTTGACATCTGTTCAAGAATATACTCTAAAGTACTCCACTTTGCATCTCTTGAATGTCTCACTTCATACAAACTTCCTTCTACTAACTCTCAGATCTGCCTGTGTGAACATGAAGGACTAAAATGAATGGGGAGAGGACTGTCAGCAACCAACCTATAGGAAACTATTGGTGCTTCTCCTGATATTTCATTTCGTCTGTCTCTTTGGTGTTTTTCCCTCCTGATCTAGAGAATCACCATGAAAAGTGTTAGACTCAAATTAAGAAAGACCAGATATGATCAAAAGAAAGGGAAGGATATTCAGCTACAGGGAGGGTGTTGGAGACTGATGGAGAAAGGGTGAGGCAGTTAAATCAATTGTGCAGAAATCTGAGTGATGGAAACAGAACAAGAAAAATATGTGGAAGGTTCAGAAGAAGATATCAGAAGGGAAATGGGATCATGCACAGAAGATGAAGTCAGAGCCAAATCAAAAAAGAAAAGCTCAGGAGCAGAGGTGTCTGGAAACCCCAGGGAACAAGGGTTCTATAGCATCTATAGGAGTTTGACATCCTCCTTCAGCAAGCCACCCAGCTAACAGAGTGGAGATGGGGTACGCAGCAAAGACCTGGAAATACGCTGGAAAATACTTTTTGGAACTGGAGAGCAACAGAATTAAGTTCACCAAGAATTTTACTTGGTTATATGAACATATTTGTTATGACTCAAACTTCAAAAACCATCTTGTATTTTCTGCAAGATTTTTGCCTAATTTAGTCTTCTGGGGTTTTCCATTTCTTTACCATGGTATGTTAATTTCATTTTTTGGGAAAGCAAATAGTATAACTCATTCCTTTTTTCTTTCTGCCATATCCGCTGCCTCCTTTGAACAGTTCCTTGTACTAACTGCTTATAATGAGATTTCAGATGATTCAAATTGGCTAAGACTGTTTAACATGGATATGTTTAAAGTTTTATGTAAACCTACCCTGTTTATAAAGTTTCTTAGTGACTTGCACACAATTGTTGAAATTTGGTGAATATTGAGAGTTATTTTATGGTGAAATTTTACTCTCTCATGATATTATTAAATTAGCAATAGGCTTCAAAAGAAATGACATGATATCACATGTACAAGATGACAAGTCTTGAGTAGAAATAGTTGTGTAGGAGGTTCCCTTTTAAATGTGAATGTACTAGTCTCACCCCACCAAAAACTACAGAGTACCGGATAATTTTTTGTTATGTTATGCAACATTCTTTCAGACTTATAGACATTTAAGAATCAGTTTTCATACATAACTCTTAAGCAAATACACGTAAAATCATCCTGCAAAGAGAAATTCTGTAAAAATTATATAAAATCCATATGCTAGGTAAGGAAATTTACCTGGAGACATTCTTCTACCTTTTACTGAAAATAGGCTATACAAAGGTGGTGTTAAGGTGCACATATCCTTCACATACTGGAAACTTTAAGAGGGTCCAAAGCTATTTATAATTGCTAACTTTGCAGCCTTATTTTAATACTGCTTCCTTTAACTTTTGTTCTGACTCCCAGGACTTTCAAAAAGGGAACAGACTACCTATGCGTAAGAGATTTTAGATAAGGCTGCAACTGTCTTCATTCTTTGCATTTTTGGTCTGCATTTCCTGCTAATGTGATTTGAATAAGCCTATTACACTGAAATTTGGTCCATGGTCATGCAAATAAGTTCATGAGTGTGAATCTCTCTCTTCTGTGGATTTAAGTGGGGAGTAAAACCGGTCTACATTTGGTTGTACAAGGGGTCTGCACAGGATACTGGGGTCATGCTATGTCCTCTTTTCTGAGGCTCCATTTGCACTACATTGAAGGAAGATTTCAGGAAGATAGGACGTTCAAAGAAAATAAAGAAAGCCTTTAAAAAGTACTGAAATGCTGAAAGTATAGGCTGAATTTTATTGTCTAGGTGCAGGCTGCAAACATGAAGTTTAAGCACGCATTTAATATATGAGACTGTCTATAAAAAATGCCTGGGAAATTATCACTGACAGCTTGATGAAAATATTCCCAAATGCCCATTGTGTACAGTATAAAACGGAACAAAAGCACTACTGTAAGGAGTATTTTATTTAACTGTAAGACCTCTTTATCACTAACATCATGTGCACAATTAAGCTTGATGCACACTAACCAAGAACTCCAGAAAATAATTATTTATTTTTCAAAGTCATCAAACTTCCTGATACTCTTTAAGTGCTAGTGACCTTATTCGGCAACCACTTCTTCACACACTGTCACTGACAGCAGTTGAACTTTCTCTGTGCTGTTACACTTTCCTCACAGCTCTGTAGTGATTCCAGATGAAGTCAAACAATTGAGATTTCTTCAGTAAATTACATTCCAGGCAAATAACAACAATCCGTATTCTCACTGAAGGCGACATTCCTGAGACAACACCACTGTAGTGCTCTATGTGCAAATGCTGAATTCCACAATTAGACTGTAAACAATAGAGATGTGGGCTGAATGGAGAGAATTGCCAAATTTGCTGAGGTAAGGGTTGCTAGAAACAAACAGGAGTAAATATAAATGCCCTGGTATGTGAACACCTACAACAACAATTATCCACTCCCTCCCAGGTTTAGCAGGTTGAGTTCCCACATTATAATGCTCTTAGTTTTGGGAGAAAGCCAGGTATCAAATTCTGTTCTAGAGAGGAAAGAAAGCAACTAAACCACTTAGTGTCTGAGATACTGCATTAAAATGGTACAGTGTCATTTTATATAAAGATACACAGCCAAATGCTGCTTGATCTCCCTTTTCTCTCGAAGACAAAGCATACTACTGCAACTATCTACATAGACATTCAGGGTGTTGGAATGAGCAGTTTTGAGAGTAAAATCATGGCCACATTGGAAGAAGATATGAATTTTATTTAAAAAAAAATTTTTTGAGGCGAGTACACATAACTATTATCCTAGAAAACTTTAGAAATAATATATATACCAGGAAAATAGATTTTTTCAAGTACAGTTAACATTCAGTTATTTTAGCATATCTAAATGGCTGTATTAATGCACCCAAAATAAGATGACTATAACGTGACCTTTATGGTGTCATGACAAAACCAGTTCTTCTTCCATACCCTGTAAAATTAAGAAATTAGAGGGGAAAAATCAATAAACTCTTGCAACACTCAATTTTAATCCCTTAGAAATATGAACATCACTTTCCTTTATTTCTAAATGAAAACAGATTCTAAGCCTCCAACCTTGATGAAAATTCTTTTCAAATTTCCTTTTGGCAGTTATGAAGTACTCTAGAAAATGTGTGATTACAAAACAAGCCTGTTTTACATAGGAGGCTTTCTGACACCATAGTGACAGCAGTAACACAAACCTCAAAGTAAGTAGATCTTTGTTTATTTTCTCCCTCAGTTTCCTATTTGTGCTCCTTGTGGGAAATTCATGTCATTAAAAGCAGAGCAAGGAATAAGAGGCATAAGAACACTAGTGGGAATTTTTATTGCATATCCTTTTCAATAAACATTAAAATTATTTTTACCTAAATAGTTTTTTTCCTAAATAGCTTTTTTTTTTCCCCTATCCTGTGCCTCTTTTTTTTTTCTGAATGCCTAATTTTCAGTCTCTTACACACATGTTTTGTGACAGCAACAAATCAAGTGTTCAAGAGATCCAAACCCAATGCCTGAGCTTTTACACACAAAGCCTGAAGCTTCTGGTGTGAGCTCACAGCATTTATAGACAAATGCACATCCATCCAGCAAAATATCTGCCTATCCAAATAACTGTGACAAGCAACACTAGCCTTTGAATCAGGATTCTGCTTTCTGTTAAGTATATTTTTATGTGGTAGGAAAATGATCTCAAGATCTTAGAAAAAAAAAATAGGCGCTACTGTACTCAGACCTCACAAGGAGATCAAGGCCAAAGAAGACAACATTTGATCTTGCACATACTTTTCCCAAACTTCCCATGGCCTTCTGCTGCAGGAAGTACTCATATTCAAATCAGCAGGACTTCACACATGCTTAAAGACAGGCATGTGCACAATGGCTTTCTGAGCTTGAGGCCATTCTTCAAATTTTTATTAAATAAGAGAAGCTTGTAATCTGATGTTAAACAGTGGGCCAGACCTCAAGAACTACTCAGCTTTTACTCAGTGACTCTTTGACTGACAACCTCAGGGTTTGGCAAGCCGGGTTTTTTCAAAGAACTTCCTGTACAGTATGTCAAAGCCAGTATGTCCTCTAGTTCCACTACGATGAGGGCCCTGAAGGCAAGAGCAGTAAATCAGTTGCAGATTAGAGCCAGGTTCACTTATTTGGCGTACAAAAGCTGTTCCTTATATAAACGGCTGGGGAAAATGCATACAGTATGACAGAACTAAATAAAGTTCTTCCTCAGTGACAATAACTGCAACACAAATTTATCAGTAATTCAGGGTGCACAATACCCTCACTGTATTACAGTTCAACTTTAAATACTCATAACCCACAAAATTACTAAACAGCATATCCTTTTTTCTTTTTTTCTTTTTTTTTCTTTTTTTCTTTTTTCTTTCTTTCCTTCTTGCTTTTTTCTTTTTTCTTTCTTTTTCTTTCTTTTCTTTCTTCTCTTTCTCATCTTTCTTTATTTCTTGTATTGTTTAAATGGTGATAAGAAAACTTTTTCCAATAAGCAACTTATTACTCATGTTTATGACTGAAGACATGCTTAATTAAAGTCAATGTCAAGAATAACTAATGTTCTTTAGGACTTTGGAGACCGTAAAATATAATTCTATCCAGATATGAAATATACAATTATTTGTTTATGTATTTGGTAAGATAGCTTGTGCTTCCACCCACCTTTTCCCCCTCTTCTGCCATTAGTTTCAAAATCAATTTAAAGTGCTTTCTGCATCTGAATAAATTGTACTAGATCTGTCATTTGAATAATGCATAGCTTCCAACTGAAACTAAAAATATTTAAATCATGGAATGAAAAAAACAAAACTATTTTAAGTGGGTAGAGGCTGTCCTGTAAATTGCTGGAACAAATTTCTTACCCTGATATATATTTCCAGCTCTTTGGCCAATACTTTGCATTGCCATCACCATACAGACATCTCAGCCTTCCCATGCCCATACTTCCTAGAGTCTTCCCACAATGGCAACACCTGCTCTGATCAGGCTGGCTCTGTTTTGAATTTGTTCTCCAGCTCACTTCTACGTGAGCAAGACTGTACTTCCCAACACTGCTTAAATTCATGTGCATTCTGTGTGCCCATCTCCTTTGCTGAAACAAAAAAGAAAGGTACATAACAACACACCTCACTTGGATGTAGTAATTCCAAAACCTTAAGCAGGCCAGGCTATGGAAAGGAGAAGTAAAAAAAAAAGATACAAATATTTTATCTGTTCAGGTTAAATATCCTTCTTAGGGGAATATTTCCTCTTGCTCATGTGGAGGAAACTGCAGCTTAAAGAAATCCCACAGCTTGTAGTTTCAAATCAAGAACTTAAAAAGAAATCTCAAATTCTTGTGCTAAAAAAACTCCCAATTGAATAAAAAAAAGACCTCCCTACATATCATACATGACTAGGTCCAACCCCTTGGACACCCCCTTTTCCTCCCCTTTTTTCCTGCTCCACAAAGGGATGCAGTGTCTGGGACCTCTTCCCTCTGTGGCTGATCTGGCAGGATTACATAGCAAATGAAGGAGGATATAGGAGCACCACAAACACGTGCCTTCTCTGAAAATTTGAATAGACCCTATGAGGCTTATTTCCCTATGAGTGAATTGCAATCAGATCTCAGTTTCATAATCAAAATAAAAGCTTACATAACAGCCATGCAGTCTGAGGTGGTGGACTGAAGTCTTACAGTAAGGGGACATGTAATGTGTCGTCTTATCAAGAGATTAGCACAGAAATTTCTCCCCTGCCCCCACAATTTATTTGCAATAAGGTCTCAAACTATCAAAACCTTTCCATTGTTACAACTTCTAGCAACACAATCACTTCACATTTCTTAACTAATGAACTGTACCCCTCTCTTGCCTTTTCTCTCCCCCTTCTCAGATGCGCAATGACATCAGGAGATTATGTTTAGTTTAAACAAGTCAGGGAGATACAAACATCCCTGAAAATATATTAATTCCTTCCTGCTCAACAGATTTGAACATTTGATTTGACATGACTGTAAGTTTACACACTTCAAAGAATTTTTAAAGTTCTAAAACAGGAAGGAATAAAAAAATGTTCTTGCACTTTCTGCATGACTAAGTGATGGATTGTTTTTTTCGGTATTCACAATCTGTTTTCATGCCTTGGTGCTAACAGTTGTGAACAAAAATCAACTCCAGTATTGTAGCATTAATGGGGAACAGTCTGGCCTCCACCTAACCCTGAAGACAATTATGCTAAAACAATAGTGATGAGCATTCAGCTAACTAGCTATAACAAGGAAAGACTGCTGCTGCCATTCATCAAAAAGGCCATTTGGGTAATGAGGAGAGATGGCTACTGACATATTTCAGCAGGGGAGGCCATCCTGCTGGGAGTTTCTTTCCAAATGCCAAATTCTATCAATTTAAAAAGCAAACATCATGCTCTCTTTGGTTTGTATGATGATCTGGGGAGCAGAGACATAAGCCATATAGTACTGTCCAAGTTGGAATAAAGAGCTGGAAGAGATACTGAAGAAAAAAATGCTGTAGTGTACATATCATTGTAATCTTCAGTCTCCTGAAAGGACTAATCCTAATTATGAGCAACATGACTGTTGTCAGTCAGGAAGAGCAAATCCCTTGCTTTCTGTAAGAAGCTACTAATCTGATTACTGATTTACAATTCTGGTGAGTAGTTAAAGAATGTGCATCTCAAGGAATCTGAATATCCTGACTGGACAGACAGTAAACCAGATGTTTAGAAGGAGTGCTTTGCTTTAAATAAATGAAATAGCAGATAAATAATACTGTTTCCAAACATATTTAGATTAGCAACTATTGTGTGAATAAAACAGAATAAATGTTAACCATTTTGTCTGGTTTTGTAAGTAGTGTCTAACATGACAGCCACTTCATCACAGCAGACATCACAAATGATTTTCTAAAATAACACCAGGAAGGAAGATAAAATAGCAATGGACCTTTCAAGTACAAATCAGTACAAATGTGTTGTACTGTCTTGTGTTTCCTGTCTGAAGACAATTTCTCCCATTTTAAACTAGTATTTGCTGTGATGGTGAGGAAATGTATTTTAATTTTTCTGTGAAAAATATCTAAAAAAAGTTTTTTCATATGAAAAAGGAAGCAAAGGGAATATATGTTCTATTTTTCAGTGACTTGCCTCAACAGAGGTGCTTTCCAGAATAACAAGAACCACATTTGAAATTTCTCCAGTGCCATCCATTGTCAGCTGCTGAAGATGGAGGAAATCTCAAACAGCACAGCTTCAGCCCCTCTGCTGCTAGGATGTCAGGGTCCTCTCTCTTGCTGACAGAATATACTTACTTCCTTAAAAACCTCACTAACAAATCCATTACTACATGGCAAACAAGACATTAAGATAATAGGTGAAAAAGAAACACAGCTGGAGGAGAAGGAAATTCAGTGGGATGTTTCTAAAAGAAAACATGAGCCCAGTGAAACTAATCTCCATAGGTTTCTTCTACAGTCAGTAGAAGGTAAGAAGATTCTCCACTGAAGTCATTCAGAGCAGGACTTTGGCAATTGTTTCTGGAAGGATCTGTCTTTCTCCATAGCATGTATGAGACCTACGGAACTTGGCTTCAGCAGGCTGAAATTCATCTCTTGTTGTACTCTGTAAAATGACCCCACTCAAAAATGACAGTGTTAAGGAAGCATCTATTCTATTCCATTTCCAAAGAGTCAATTTCAGAGAAGTATTTTGGGATGCTAGAAATTATAGCTAAAAATTAGAAAACCTTTTTGGGGGCAAATTTTTTTTTTGGATTGTGCTGGACCACGGTGTCAAAAAGGGTTTGTATTCCTCATCAAGAATTCAAATAAGCACAAGTTTTTCCAGTACTGATAAAGCGAGTCATAGAATCATAGAATATTCTGAGTTGGAAGGGACCCAGAGGGATCATCAAAATTTGGCTCCTGACCCTGCACAGGACCATCCCAAAAATCAAATATTTTAAGCCATCGCACTGTCGAAAAGTAGAGTATGACATGTAAACTTAAGGAGCAACTAATAAGTCTAAAATCTAAAAATCTTATCATACATGTAACTATGTTTCAGTTGCATTAATTAGACTCTGTCACAGAACTCTGTGTTTCTACTGAACTTTCTCTGCTCATGCTGAAGTCATTGCAAGAGTCTGATCATAATATACTTGGTTTTTTCGAGGTGTCTGAAGAAGAGAACAGGAGAGAACACCACAGCTTGCTAAGTACCATTAGACAGCATATTAATAATGTTATACCTTGGGTAAAAAACTGTTTATTGAAACCAATTAGACACACAGACTTCTTTTGGCATAGCATGGGCTTTGCTATGTACATTTCTAAGTTGATGAACTCTGTGAAAGACAAGCTGTTAAAAGTGTTTATGTTGTGTATTCCTTGTACTGATCTACAATTTCTTAGTGCTATGTGAAAAATGAAGAAATAGAGAAGGAAAGATTATTTGCCTTTCTTTGTGCCATACATGATCATGACTAATTTGATACTAGAACTGGAATCAAAGGAGCTTAGTAAAAGGTTCCATAACTAATTCTTTCCCACGTTCAGTCTTACCTTGATCTCTGAAATGCTTTCATTCTCTCCTTAGGGCATGAATACTTGCTATTATAAAATTTACATGTCTGTATTTTTGTAGGAGAGGCAAATTAGGACAAAAATTCTCAACAACAAATTTCCACAGTGAAGATAGATAATTTCATATTTCTAGCCATGCTGAACTATGCGAAAATAGGACTCACTTCTGCCATGTGTAAGTGAAGTCACAGAAGTACATATTGTCTCAAAACCCAGGCATGCAGTATAGTTTTGCTTTAATAAAGTGAACTGTCTCTAATATTTGGAGCCAGTAACAATAACTTTTCTTCTGCAATCATGGCCTTTTGGACTTTATAATATTCAAATACAAAACTAACAACCCCCTCACATTTCTCTTTGCATTAATGACAAAAGAACAGGGTGGTGCCATGTTGGCAGCACTGCTGGATTGCACTGATCTCTGTCATTTTTGGCAAATAATTAATCAGCTTGGCCCCTCTAAAGATCTCATGTGAGGTTAGAGATATACTATTAGTGTAGAGCTGAAAAATACTGCTGTGGTGTTTACAGAAAGCCCTTGCTCCGATTATTCTATCTGAAGTCAATTAGAAGACTCCTCTGATCTTACTGGCATGGGTTCTCACAGCAAACACTGAAGAATGCAGCTAACCCGGGAGAATGCAAAGGCTCGTTTTAGGAACTATTCCCTATCTCTGTTGATACTCATTGGATATATGTCTCTTTTGCAAAGTCAGATCAAAATGATCGCCTCTAACCATTATGCAGACAAGCAAATGTTGTCAAGTACCTGCCAGTTTTCACAGTACAATTCACATATCTGCTGGGCATTGTGGTTCCACACAGTGTTATTCATTTCCAGTATACTTTCTGAAACATTAACAGTGCCCAACACACCACTGCTTTGAAGAAAGCACCATCTCCACCACAGAAAGCGAATGTAGGTCAGTATGATTTTTTTTATTCATTTTTACTTTGCTTTTTCCATTTGCTTTCATTGCTCCCACAACCTCATTTATGAACTGTTTGCTGTCCACTTCAGTGATATTGAAAAAACACCTAACTATAAAGCTTTCACTTACACTAGTCTTCCAAACCAAAACCAGGTTTCCTGCACATATTTGCATCTCTCTGTCTTGCCTATATAAACACAATAACATATAATATGCAAAGTTACTACATCTGGCACATGCTTGACAGACAGAAGAGGACAACATTAAGATCTTCTATACTAGAGTACAGGGAAAATGTACATGCAAGGGAAATCTGAAAGTATTCTGAAGTAGAGGTGTTATTCTTTGTTTTGCCTTTTCTGTGTATTTTATTCAATGAGATTTCTCAGTCATGCTGCTCCTGTTCAAAGCATTTCTCATCAAATACTAAAGCCCACCTCACCCGCTCAAGGGAATGTCTCTAGCTACAAATCTTCAACAGGAGATGCACACCTGGTGTCACGTCCATTACTGCTGAAAGTGTTGTGTAACATGAGAGCCGGCTTGCATTCATTTTCTCATTTTCTTTAGCAGTACTGTAAGTTACAGCACTTTCCTTGTATATTCACTATATTGCTTTGCTCTTCAAATCAGCACCTCTGTTGAATATGGCCCTTTCTTTCTATAGTTTTGCCTTCTGTTCCTGAACTCAGAAGAGACTTCTCAGTGGGCAGCATCATTCATGCTATGGAATCCTGCTCTAAAGGCATTTAGCAAAATATAAAGAGCAAAATCAAAGGGATCAGAGGCAGAGAAGAAAAGGATTTTCAGGGTTTGTAATCTAGATATTAGACTCTTAGAGCTGCCAAGTTTGCATCGTATGCATTCTGATTTCATGAAATGAAAATCAGAGGTTGATTTCAGTCTTAAGTCAATGCTTCCCTTTATAAGGCTAAGATTTATATTTGAGATGTTTTCTTCCTCTGACTTTTTAAGAACACACCGTTATGTTTCTTGGGCAAAACCCCTCTTTCCTAAATTTCTGTTCTCTGAGAGATCAGATAGTACACCATGATGTACAGTTCTTTCTACACACAACCAGCTATCTCTGAGGAATAACACTGAGATGTCAGCCTGGTGTTTGAACATTAACACAGAAGCAATAGTTAGTAACAAATGCTGTTAGCTCCTGCTAGAGCCGAAACTTTTTCACTGGTTTTTATGAGCCAACAAAGCTGTATAATTCAATTTGTCTCAAGTACACATGCACACATATGTGCAGACATCTAGCATACAATTTACTACTTCAGATAAAGCATTTGTAAAATGTGATTTTATCTACTGTGATGTCAAAGTCTCAACCTCTAGTGTGATTACTGATAGATAAATGACTTGCTTTATTGGTTCATCCTTGAATATAATGAGTGACATTTTTTAATTTCAGAAAATGTTGTGCATCTGCTTTCCAAAATTATCTCTCTGCCTTGGTTTTCTCTATCACTGATGGTTTCTGGGAATATAGACCAGCACTATAATTTGCATCATGAAGCAAGAATGGACATTTGATTCAAAAATTCAACTGGAATTTTGAAACTGATCTAACAGTTTCACGCAATGAATGACACGCAAATTCATGAGGCTTTCCACATTTTGTGACTGTGCCCACAGCAGTGGGGTGGGAAGTAGATAATCTTTAAGGTCACTTCCAATGCAGGCCATTCTATTATTCCATTCTGGGGTTTTCCTATTTAGCAAACATTTTCATATTTTGATTTTAATTTTAAAGTCTTTCTGGAAGCAAGGAAGATCTTTCCACTTTCAGACTGTATGGTCTACTTTCTGAAGTATCATGTTCATACAGATGTTTGTTCATCTGGCTCTGGAGAGCTGAATGAGCAATGAGATACTTATAATAACCTATTTTGCTGGAGAATTAATTCAACAGGAAAGCAAACTTTTTACCTTGCAGTGGACTATTTTAACTGTTGACTAAAAATTTAAAACACTGATGTTTTTAAGACTAATGAAGGGTTTGTTTCCCCATGTATTTATGCTTCTGATTGCTGTTAAACTTACTATGTAATTAACTTTAAATAGTAACGAATAAAAGGCAAATATTTAATTTATACTTCCATTCACCATCATAAGTGAAGTAGAGCTATGGGTAAAACATACCAAACATATCTTCAACCGTTTATAGCAGCACAATAAAACTTATTCTCCTACCCAGAACATGTCACTTTCTTGACAAATAAAAATATGTTAAACTTTACAAGATAATCCTGTGAATTTTAAGGCAATCTCTTCAATGTTCCTGGTCAGACTACATATAACAAATAAATACTGTATCCTCCAAACCAGAGTAGAAAACAATCCACTTATCTGCTTTTACTCTCACTTCCATCTCTCTTTTTATTCTTTAGGAGAAATTAATATGTCCTTTGATTTCTAGTCTACAGGAAAATATTTCATCACCTATCACTCCTTTTGCTGATAGTTCAGATATATTGGAGAACATAACTGAGGATTTACAAAAAAAAAAAAAAAAAGAAAAAGAATAAAAATGTGAGTTAAAATATTGGATTTTTAAAAAACCTAAAACCCTGAATGAATAAAACAAATTTAGTAAGACCACTGTCTTCCTGAGTTTGCAAGCAGACTGAAATGAAAGTTAAGGGGAACTTTACTCGTAGAATTAGCTTTGGAGCTTAGTTAGGGTGATTTAAATACCTCTACTGCTAATTACTTTGCTAATTGTTCTAGAATAAAGCAAAAGAAGGGAAAAAAAGGTGCTTATTTTACAATTCATAAGTATTTGTAATTCTTTTCTTGCTGACAAGCTAGAAAGCACCTTTTACAATGGATAATTTCAAAGCTTTTATCAAGTCATAATGGCATAGCTAACAGAGTTTTGCAGCTGCACTGGTGCTTCCAGGTGTGCATAGAGCTTATGAATCCATCTATGAAGCTAGAAAAGGTGCATTAGACTCCTGGGCTGGTTTTGAAAGACTTTTTGTTTCACTAATTGCACTGGGACTTACATCAGCCAAGATGTGCATGTCTATCTGGAGACAGTCTACAGCCCAGCACGCTCTAGACTGAACATTCTATCAAAAAATATGTTTGCTTTTTCACTGAAAATCACATTAAATAACTCAAATATCCTGCTCTGATTTAGTCCTTTTGGTTGCATCTTTTTTTTTTTCTTTCTCTTTATTCAGTTCAGTAAAAAACAGAGAACTTCATCACAGAAGCCAAGGCAGCATTTCAACCAGGGAACACACAGGGTCCCTCACACCCCACAGAGATGTCTGCCTGCTCCTTATTCGTGCTGCTTTGTATCCAACAGAGCACAAAACCAACTTAACCAGTTGATTCCTCTGCTGAGACTGTTTTCCTGAACTGCAAGGAAAAAAATCACCGGGGAAGAGAGAAGAAAAATATTACACATAAAGAAAAAAAATAGGTATCTCTCAGAGAGAGCATAAAAGAGCCAAATTCAAAAATAACTCATAGATTGGCATCCTCTCTAATTGCTTAACTATTTATCATCTCCTTTAAATTGGTGTGGATTCTGTTGAGGAGCTAAAAAAATCTTAATTTAACTCCACTATAAATAAATGAAAGCAACGGCAAAAGTAACTGGCGTTTGTTCTTCATTTGAGGTAAATCTTTCAAATTCCCATCATGTTCATTAGGACAGCATTTATTATTTAATTACATGTAAAGAATGGCATGAGGTTCATATTAATAATGAAGAAAATGGATACAAAACAAGTGACTCAATAATCTTCCAACTGTTCTTCTAAAGCAGAGAATATTTATGATATACTATTATATATATTATTTGATGATTATTATTACATTTATTAGAATATAAATGTATTATTAAACTGTTGCAAAACTGACACTAATTGCTAATTCTGTGTGTATGATCTGTCAAGAGCTGAGCTGTTTCAGATAGATATGCAGGCACTTCTTTGCCAGTCCTACCCACAAAACTCCATATTAGGAGTATCCATGGGACAAATTTCCCAGACTAAGCTGTGGCAAAGACAGTAGGGCTGCTGCTGGCAAATTTCTTCAGTTTAGCAGAACAGGGTGTAGTATGTAGGAAATCAGTTCCTGTTCCTTCCCTTGCCAAAGGGGTTTTAGATTTCCATCCTACATGGGTCATATGAGATTGATGTTTTGCCTTAACAAAGCCGCTTTACTCCAGTGGCATTTGAAAACTGAGGTGTTGTATACAACCAAGGATAGTAATAACAACCTAATATTACCTTTTATGTGTCTTCATACTCAATAGTTCAAAAGTACTTTTTTAAAGATGTTACTTTCATACTGCTTGGACTAAGGACCATAGCTATGCCCAGGATATTTTTCTAGCCAATATCAGGACCAAAAGTAACACCCTACCTCTTGTGCTGACCTGCTACGCTGAGACTGGACACACATCCTTGTGAGAACCATCCCCTCTGGGCTGTGTGATGTGCACAAGACATTGGGTAACTAGTAATCAAAAGGTTTTAGTAAGAGTAGTGAAGACTAGAAATTTTGTTTTGTGTTAGACTTCTGAATTTCAACAATTGTTTTCAAACTCTGTATTTTGAGTCTTTGAAAATATTTCAATTTAGAAATATTTAATGTTTTCCTTTTGTTATGAAAATTTTAAATTATGCTGTTGCTGTTGTACAGTGTTTTGCTTTTTAACAGAAACTTAGACTTTCCTTAAAAGAAAAAACCTAAATATTTTGTTTCAAGAAGACTGAAATGGAAACAATTTCAGAGCCTGTGCTTGTCCATGCTTAGTTTTCAGTGGCGATGCATGAAAAAGGTAATCCCTTATTAAACGTCAGTTTATAGTGCTGAAGTTTTGCCATTGCAAACACATGAAAGAATCCTATTACAGACAATAACCAAGATTTGCAAAGCCAGCTGAGGAATGTAGATCTACAAATTTCATGGAAGGTCTACAAATTTCATGGAAGTCATGCAGCAAAATAGCTCAAAACAGCTTTGAGCATTTCAAGACGTGTGTATATTTAAAAGCCAGAATTTGCCCCACTGAGTACAACTAAGGAAGGGGCAAGTGACCCTGGATACTGAATGAGACTGATAAGGCAAATAGAGCAGTCAGGAATGACAGAAAATAGGAAAGCTACTTCAGATCCTGTTTTAAAATAGGTCTACAAAGATCTGATTTTTCAGATCTTAATCAATGATCTGAAGAATATAACGAAGCTTTCTAATCACTCTTGAAAGTCAGAAAAGGAAAACAAAAATTCTCATCCTCAACTTCCAACAAGTACATTAGTAATGATCTTTTAACAACAAATAATAAAGTCAAAAAATATGAAGAGCTCTTGAGGAAAAAAAAAAAGATTATATAATCAAAACATCATAGAGAGTATCACTTCTATTTCCCCCTGGAAAAAATTGAGTTAGTTCTCCTCTGACCTCATTTGTCTGTCTGTTCTCTTCTTGCTAGAGTTATGCCAAATTATCTGGAGGTCTTTTATACTGTCAGAGACCCTGAAGAGCTGTTAGTCAGAGATGCTGCAGATGTGGCTGGATGTTTGCTGCTACAAACACAGCTCTCACCAAACTGCATCACACCACCCTGGATTCTCAGTCCCCAGCAGTGCATGAAAAGCATAAAATATTAGAAAAAAAGTTAACCACAGTATAATAGACAAAATTTTAGCATGTCTGCACTCATGCCTTTAATTCTGTCCTATGTAAATTTTAGAAAGTCATCATGTACAATATGGCCAAGTGTTTTTGCTGTCTAAATAGTGGCCAAAAGAGGTGAAACTTGATTCCTTTTTATAAAGGCAGAGTCACAGAATCACTGGTTGTTCATAAATCCATTGAACTTCTATACAGAATCCTTCTCTGAAAAATTCATTTCCCAAGTGTGACAGTCTGCATGTTTATACCCTCCCAAGTATCTCTGCCAGGTACGTTACTGAGTCAATACATTGAGAAACAGGAAAAGAATTTTAAATGATTCCTATCTACGCAAAAGTCTAATATGTCTTTAAACACCTCATGGAACAACGGCTAAACAAATGATCTCTTCAAAGTCTGGTGTTTGCATAGCAGGTCACTGCATTTTAGTAGAATTCTCACAGCTCTGACATACTTGCAGTCAGAGAAAGAAGTTCCCATAAGAGATTATCACAGGAAAAAGACTCATTCATGTATGCAATTGTTTGTTATCAATAGACAACAATACTCTAATTTATTTTGACTTGTTGGATTTGATTCACTGCTTTTGCATGTTTGCCTTAAACTGGATAATCAAATCTGTCTGTGTATGAGCTGAACTTTCTGCCTTTATGAAAGTATGCATTGACCATTCAGTGGCACTTCTCCAAAGGGAAGTACACACCTTTCTCACCAACGTGACCCTTCCAGCCTAATTTTCCTTTCTCAGAACAGCAGATTGAAAATTTCTTCAGAGGGCTCATCAAGTAATGTACCCTTCTCTAGTCAGACTAGAGAAATAGATATTTATTAGCACTTTTGCCTCTTTGCCTAAAGAAACATAGTGTATGCAATCATGTTCAGGGTGTGTCTCCCCCTGTCTAGGCATGAGATAAAGTTAGTGATGCAGTTTGGAGGGTAAAGGTCTGAAGGCAAATGAATTTCTTCCAACTATGAAGATAACTGGCTAAGTGAGGATAAATGGATCAGAATTGCCTATAAATAAGCAGGTTTGAGGGGAAGGCTCAGGTGCAAGATTAGTATTAAATACAGCAAAATCTTCATAAATGTCCTAATTGAGGTGCCTGTCCCAGCTGTTAAAGTTGGTGGTCAACAAGTCAGAGTTTTGTAGGAAACTGCACTTCATTACAGCCACTCCTCACAGAATCACTGTGAGCTATTGGTAACAATTGTAGAAGTAGAGCCTCATTTGTGGATTGTAAAACTTTACCCTGGGAGGATGCTCAACGTATTAGTTGCAACAGAGAGATAAACTTCTCATTTTGGCATCCTTATTCAGGGAAAGAGGTGCAGAGAACACTGCCTGGTGTCTAAAAATACTGTGACTCATGCAAAATATGGCCTCTTGAATATGCCATTTATCTTCTAAAGCTTTTTCAGGAGGCATTGAGGAAGAATCCTGCCTACATTCTTTCTGGGGCTCTGGCTGAAGGGTAGCAAGCCTGAGCATAGTCTCTATAATGGCAAGCATAGTCATTAGGTTGGTGTCAGCAGCAAAACCCTCTAAGTGGGTTCTGTAATCACATTGCAGGATCTGTATAGCAGTGGCTAAACCTGCTGCATGGGGGGAAGAGACTTCCTACGTGCCTCTGTGGGTCACCTTTGTCTTGGCTTTACCTCATCAGGGTGTGAAGTGCACAGACAACACAAACCACCAGCTGCAGGCCAGATGTCACTCAGGCAGCCTTTGATGAGAAAGTGTCACAAGACACAGCGCATGCCACCGAGGAATTAAACTTGCAGGGGCAGCACAGTGAGTTAACTGGAAACACGCAGAGAGACCATAATGCTGCCTGTGATACCAATTCACATTCATTTTAAAGACACCTTGATCCACTTTCCCTTCTCTGTAAGACAGGAATACTGATAAAGCCTTCTGTATACCTCACAGAACTGTTACTGGAAATTATTAATTTCTGATACCACTATGCACTGAAGAATCAACAGTGTAAAAGAACTGGGCAGAATTTTAAATGCATTTTTTGTGTTACAATCTACATACATCCACATGGCACCATTACCAAGTATGTACATCCACTTGCTAACAAACCAGTTCTAGTAAACATATACTGGTATACCCTGGATGATACAGTGTTCAGAAACCCCATGGAGATAGCAGCTGCATAAATTCTATCAGAAGATGCTGCTGTGTTCCAAAACATTATCAACTTCATCTGCCAAAGCTGGAAAAATATATGAAACATAGAATTCTATTATTTTGTGTTACTACATTTTCACTGAAGATAAAACTATTTCGATTTCCATTCCTGCAATAAATATATGTGCTACAAATAAATGGGGGTTTTTATTTTCCTTTATGATCCTTGATTATCTATAGCAAGTAACCTTAAGAATTTTGTTTCTGTTGTTTAATTGTTTTTTAACTT
Organism: Corvus brachyrhynchos; assembly: GCF_000691975.1. Lineage (NCBI taxonomy): Eukaryota > Metazoa > Chordata > Aves > Passeriformes > Corvidae > Corvus > Corvus brachyrhynchos. Next base: position 8,267,863 of record NW_008246057.1, on the reverse strand, counting down.
GTTTGGTTAATTCAAAAGGTCATTTTTTTCCTGTCAGACAGTGCTCATTTTGAAAGTTGGTAGGTGGACTGGTGATAATTAATAAATTTCAAGAGTGATTTCCTTTGCCATGAAAGAAAATTACTGTTGTTTTTTCCCTCTGATGAATTTTTGAGGGAACATGTATATCCCTGTGTATATGATTATCAGGGGCACCACTTTGCATTTGAACCTTGGGCTTCTCCATCCTGGTTCAAGAAGCAGCTCTCCCGCATGTGCTCCTCTGCAAGGGCTCCCCGTGGCTGCCTACACCTCCACTTACACAACAGGAACACCCATTTTTCAGTTTCATGCTTTTCATTAAACAACATGGTCTTGTCAGGTGGCAGTGTGTTTTGGCTCCTGCATACCCAGCTGTTTTTACTACTCAGAGTATTTGAATTCTTACTCCACCCATTTGTTTAATGAGACCTGTAATCAGCTTCAATTCCAATTGGTCATTAACACCTCTCCCACAGCAATATGAAGCCAAAATTGGGCAGGTTTGTTATGCTTGTTACAGCATGCAGTGCAGATACTTTCTGCAAGTTTTAAAATGTCTTTATTATAATTCGTGTTGGTAATAACTATGAGCCATCCTCCTTGCTACAGCAGCAAGAAAAATTAATAACTCCTCTTGTCTTTTCCCTGTGTGATTATGCTTTGAAGTGCATATCTTTCTCCCAACTTTTGAATTTCATTTCATAAATATATCAACTAAATAAAAGTACTATCATGAATGATTCTCAATATTTTGCTCCTTACAAGAGAAAAATGCAAAAGATTAATAAATATATAGGAACTACATCTGGCTTAGCGTGGCTTACTGAGCCCCACTTAGTAACTGGTGGAGTAAAAGGTGTTGTAAGCACCTCTTCTTTTAATCACCTGCCAGTACCTTCATTTCCATGACAAAATACTGGGCTGGATGTAACCTGTGTGGCCTTTCTCTTGCTCTTAAAGGACAGGAAATAGCTGTTACTTAACATCTGAATTCCACCTGCTAAATACACCTTGCATGTAGCAGCAGGGAGCTGGCATTTCCAGAGTGGAGAGTTAGTATGTGAGTGACACACCTTCATTCATTTCTGTTGCTTTCTTTTTTCCTTTCTGGGAATAAAGATGAGGCTATTAGTACGGTATCTGCTTTTGCCTGAGATAAAAGGGGAGGAACATGACAGAGGCAAAAGGGCAGGATGGGGAGAAGAAGATATATATCCCAAAAAGGAGTCTGTGCAGTAAACTGGGAAATCACTATTTTGTTACATTGCAAAAGTTTTAGTATATTTTCATTAACTTCAACATATCTAAGCTTTTTGCTGTGAGCTGTTGCTGTTACATTCTATACAGACAGAGTCTATAAACAAGGGTGAGTATTAGCAAGTGCTTTGAGTTTAACAATGGGTAGAGAAACAGCACTGCATGCTCAAAGCCCAGCCCTATGCCCAGGACGCTTCTCTTGCCTGTATGTTGCGCCTCTGTATTTTACTGGCAGATTATATGATACCTGTATACATCTATACTCAGAAAGTGACAAAGATCTATAAATGAGGGATGAGAATGGGCTCTCTTTCAGTGGATTTTCATCCTTATTTTATATCTATTCACTTGCATGATCTGGAATTAGAACCAGCTGAGAGAGTTGGAACCCACCAGAAAAAATGAGCTGATTTCCAGCAACTGAACATGTGGCTTTTTTCCTCTAAGGAAATAAAAAAATAATATGACATAGATTGACATAGGTGGTTTTAAAAGGCGGCCAACAGAAGGCATTAATTTGTAAAAGTTTATTGGGGTTTTTTTGTTGGTATGTAGGGTGCAGAACAGTAATATAGAAAATCAGTCCAATTGGAGTTTGGCAATTGTCAATATGACAAAATCTACTATTAATTTTTTTCCTTATTACAGATACCTTAGTGAAAAGGCCAAGGACAGAAAGTACATGGAGGTGGAGCTCCACCTTTCACTCTCAAATATCTCCTCTCTATCACAGCTCAGCTAGTCTTCAGGGAACATACAGAACTCTCTGACTTCTCTGGGTAAAACCTAAGTGCTCAGTCTCCATTGCTCTCATGCTAATTCTTTTCCCAAGCTCTAAATTTATTTCATAACAGGGACAAAGAATTATTCCTGGAAATATAAAGAGAAAAGTAGGTCAAGACTTACCTTGATCATCTCCCTTTAGCACTTTTGTGTAGCTGTAATTGAACTGTCCTTTTTAAAAGTGTGCCCTGTATTTTTATTTTTAAATTTTTTTGGCAACAGGTCAGCTTGTAAATTAAATGCACTAAGTCATCCAATTTTTCTGCAGATTTTGCAGCCGTAATTAATTATTTTATTGCACTTCAGGTTCTTTAGAGCCCATAACAAATGGTGCGTCCTTGGAAATATGATGCAGAGGTAAATCGAGTGGAGTTCACTTAAGTGCTGCCCCACATATTGAAAAGACCTATATAGACTTTAAGGTAACCATATAGCTAATTTTCACCAAGGAAACATAAAATTGCCAGCCCAGCAGTAGCAGGCAAACTTCTCTATGCTCCTCACATACAAAAGCAAGCAAATAAGTTGATAAAAACTATGGATTTGGAAGAATTGTAAGGATATGGGTCTTGGAACTCTGTCACAATATTTTCATCTGCAGATTCTAGCAAAATGGCTTATGATTTTGACTGAGCCCTATAGACATTGTTACAGTAGAACTATAATCAGTATAATTAAAAAAAGGCATCAGTAGAGTATCCACATCACCTGTAGCATTCTTTGCTTCCTTCTTGTAGACCTAAGGCTGTTTAATGGAATGTTTTTAATTAGAAAAAAACCCAAACTATTTACCAATTTAATTTGTTAATCCCATAATTAAATAAAAAGAGAACATTGTGTTTTTTATATTAATCATGTGAGGTTGGATACAATTTGTTGTTTCATGACTCTCGCTCTTCCTTCAAGTTCCCAGACAGCACTTCAGAGAGAAAATCCAAGCCTTGAGTTTAGTACTTCAGCTGCCACAAAAAGTGTAGGTTATGTGACTCAAAAAGAAAATGTACTTTTTAAATGATGCAGATACTTGTTGCACTGTTTGAAATGTCCTATTGGCAAGACTAGACTAGTTTAACCATACAGAGTGGCAATGGTCCAAAAATACTAATCAGCAAAGGCAGATATTTGCTTAATTTGGGTGCAGATGACTTGGGTTTACATGATGCAGCCAAGCTATTTTTATCATTGTAGTCTAAGCCTTGACCAAAAGTTAGGAACAAAATCTAAGCACATATAAACTTCAAAGATCTTTTAGATTTCAGCTAAACCCAAACTTTGTTGACATTTCCATGTCTGAGTTCTGTAGCTATCAATTTTATGGTATTTTAAAACCCTTGCATAAGTTTGTGTCTGTAAATAGCACTAGAGAAAGTAAGCAAAAGTCCAGAGTGAAGCTACAGAATTTTGTGGAACTCAAAAGATAATCTTAACAGATTTTTTTCTGTTGTTATATTTCCAGCAACTAAAAAAAAAAAAAAAAGAAAGTGTAATCATAGACCATTATTATTAACAACAAAGTGTGGTCCTACTTTCAGTGGAAGAATGATGGTTTATTTGTATTGAAGATCTGTCTCGGTTTAAAACTTCACTTAGGAATTACGTTGGTGGTTAGTCAGGAAGTGCCTTGGTTTATGTGATATTCAGGGTAATATGTCTATTCACAACTGACAGATTCTGTTTGGTTTTGGTGACTCTTCCATTGTATCTGTATGAAAAGGCTGAAAATTTGAGTATCAGGTTTGGCTATTTCCTGTGATATTACTTTGAGTTCATCTTGGACTGAAAAACTACAGGATTGGCCTCAGGGCTAATTAGAAACTTAAATTTTCATGGTTCTCTGTGATATGAAGCCCTGTGAAAAAAAGTGTTCAATGGGTCAGGACCAGTCCTTTCTTTTGAGGCAGGAAAGTATCTAAGCAATAGGACACCGACTTTGACAGCTCAGTGGGGCTGGGCAGTAGCTATACCCTGAGAGAACACCATCTGCATTTTTTAACAGATAAAGCCATTTTGTGAGAGGGGGAAGAAATACATCACAAAAAATGGTAAATATTTGTAAATGTCCTGCTAAATTCCTGGTGAGCACAAAGGTAATGGCAGTTGGACTAGTTGGTCAATGTAGGTCCCTTCCAACTGAAATATTCTATTCTGTTCTATGAAGTAACTAAAATCTGGCTGTGATCCATAATGTACACCCATCTTGTTCTAACTGTTAACAGATGAATATACACATCTTCCATATATGTGCAATTTTGTGGATCGGTAAAATGTCACTGTTAAAAGGTTTCTGGACACGTAATAGGAAACACGGCTTTAAAAAGCATGAAATTGAAAGTTGCAAAATTTTACTCCAGATACACAAGTTAGAAAGTCTCATGAGCTGCTTATGAATATATAGTATGCATAAATTGCAGGCTAAGATCCAGAACTTGCTCAGATGGGTTTTTGTCTACTTAATAGCACCTTATTGCATGAATAGGTGCTGGAGTCACTAGGACTATTCTATTTAGTGGTTTTATGCCACATGATAATGAAACTACCAGCATGCTTCATAGCAGCACTTTCATCTTGTGTTCGTTGTCTACGTATATATTGTTGTCCAGCACAAAGATATAAAAGTTTTGCCCTTTTGGAGTACCCTTTTTTAAAATGATGAGACACTTCCAGAGGAAAAAGACAACTCATCTTGAATTAAGATAATAAAATATGACTCTCATTATAGGAATAACCTCTTTCATCCTTCTTGTGATCTTGTGATCACAGGGTAAGTGATGATAGGGGAGAGAATGCGCAGAGATTGCACTCATGTGGGAGAAACACTGCACACTGCTTTGAAAGACCTTCTCTAAATAGTGCTCCAGTATCTCTACAGAGAGCACAGCTCATTCAGAATGCAAATCTAACAAACATAAACATCGGGTACAGCCACTTGTCTGAGAATGGAGCAGAAGTGTTTACTTTTTTTTTTCTCTACTCTGAGGAGTAATTTATAACAACAATATTCATTCTGTCTAAGCAGTCTCTGGCACCAGAGTATGCATATCAGCAATTGTAATACAGTCATTCACTATTGGCACTTCAGGCCAATAAAGTTTATTTCACTTGGAGTGCTGACATGGCTGTCTGCAAACAAGGCTCTGAGAACTAAGACAGCTGGAAAGTCATTAAAGAATATTGACTCTCTCTCTTCTTTTTTATCTGTTTCCCTTTGGTGGAACTTTAGTGCATTTAAGAATGCTAGTTCCCTCCCAAAACATGAAAGTAAAATGGGTAAAATCTATTTTTATATGCTCCTCCATGTGTATCCCAAGTAACATAAATTAGTGAAGAAGATTAAACCATGAAAAAGATTTGGGGAAGAATAAAATGGTTTTATACAGTGCCCAGATGGTTACATCAGAGATTTCATGAAGGCTTTTTGTGAGTTTAAGACTGGCTGTGTAGGGAGGGTCCGATTATTAATAATTTAGCACCTTTGGCAGGATCAATATGACTAATTTGTTATGTCTGCAGAGCTAATTCCTATTCCTTTGTGAACTGAAGACTTGAAAAATTGAAGTAACAGTTTAAAAGGAAAAGCACTTATAGGGATTAAGGGGAATTGATTGATTCTGGTTTAGCCTTAAAAAGAACTAATAATCTAAAATTAGGGAGTTCTTTTACAGCTGTAGTATGTGCAACTTGAAAAACTTGCTGCTTCATGTTTTACTGCTAGAAAGGGTTCTGAAAATCAAAATTCACAAATGCTGCACATTTCAGTTATTTAAAAAACACCCTTGCAGTAGCAACACCCTTCTGGTTTGGTTCTGTGATAGCTCATAGAAGGAGTTCCAAGCACTCCTACCATGAAACTGCACAGCTTAATACAGACTACAGGAATGTGGGAAACTGAGTTCCAGCAAAAAGAGAGGGAGTTTGAACGAAACTAGTCTTCTCCCTTTCTTTCCTGGACTATTTAAGTCATTAAACAAAGTTCATCCCACAGTAATGGTGTGTGTTCTTCACAGAGGTTTCTTTGCTGGCTCAGACTCAAAAGGAAGAGCCCTGAGGAACAAATGTCACTGATAAAGTTTTGTAAGGGCAGAACGCAGCCACATCATCTCACTTAGTGAAAGCTGAAGGACCAAATCTGTGGCTTGGAAATACCAGACCCTGTTACCAGTGGTATTCCTATCCATCTGCTCCATCTACTCCATCTGCTCCATCTGTTGCCTAAAGAACTCACCTATGCTCAGCTCAGAATCTTTGGTGTGAACCTTTCCCAACTGCTAACCTTTGCATCAGCAGTCCTCTCTCTGGTGACAGCCATCACAGGGCACGACTGGTCTTATGCTCCTTCTCATTGATCCCCATTTTCATGACCTTTGAATTAGCGTTTCACAGCTCCAGGTCATTCCTTGTGGGACAGAATGCCTGTCTCCCTGCTGTTGTTGTGGATGCATAGTCTGGTACATAATAATGGGAAACCACCTCTCCACAGCATGGATTAAAAAGAAAGACAGAAGTAGGATATTTTATGCAGAATGAGACCAAACCCCAAAAAATAGCACATGGAACAATTGGATCACATTCAAAAGGAAATTTCCAAGAGAAGTTAATTGTGAAATTGACCTCTTGTGATGTTTACAGATATTAAATACAGAACAGAATATTATATTTGCCTCTAGGAAATAGAAAAGAATTATTATCCAAATGACAGTTTATAGAGTATCCTAGAGTGGGTTCTGTTTCACACAAAGGAGAAACAAAGCTAAAGAATTCTTGCAAGATCTTTTGAGAATTCCATTTTAGTAGCTATACTATACAATGCAGGGGAATTAACACTTAGAGAGCTTGAAGAAATATCAGTGTGGACTTGCACTACTTGGAGCAAAAAACTGTGTTACACTGCTGTAATTAAAACATATGCATAAGATTTAAGTCGTCGGGCACTGGTAAAGGACTGTAAAGCACAAAATATTTCAATGTTTCAATGTTAACACCTGAGTGCTGGAAGGAAGGTTGCACTAGGAGTAGTCTCTATTAAAATGTTCAACAAGTTTCTTTTTTTTTTTTTCAGGAGGTTGTTTATTGGGTTTTTTTTGCTGTTGTTGTTGTTTTTGTTTTAATAATTGCCAGATTTGTAGAGAAGACTGGACATTTGGGCCCTTTTCTAGTGTTTTATATACTTTATTTGCTTGCAAGTACATCACTAGCATAAACATGTACATATATACATGTCCTTAAAAGCAGTAAAGCCTGTTATAGCTCAAAATCTGGTGGGTTTGGCTTATGATGTGTGCAGAATAACACTCTGTAGATTGGGACAGTTATGTTCTTTTTAATGAAAAAGTACTAACTAGATAAGTTATTAGAAAAACTGGAATAGTCTCTGCAAAATTTAGCCATTTTCATAGTATATGAAGAAATTTCATTTCTAATTGCTGTGATAGTGGGTTTAATAGATTTACTAAATAAAAGAAAATAAATAAAAATAATTCTTTTAATAGTGCAAAAAAAAATCTGGTTTTACGCAAGGATAACCATGATCCTTGGATTATTAACAGGAATAAACAGTACATACATATGCACTTAATATAATCCTTTGAATACATGTGCTAGATGTACAAGCATTCTGCTTTTCACATACAGCTTGAAATTGTATGAAGTTGTATAAACAGTAACACTGTGCAAGACAATAGGGAGTCTAGGCCCTGTATGCACAGTGGAGAACAATGACTTTGAATTTAAGTTAAAAGTAAATGAGAAGCCTTACTTTGACAGAAGTAAGGGAAAGGAAGTTGATAGAGAATCCTGCCCAATATAATCTGCTAATAAATAAGTAGCAAGTATTAGAAATACTAATTATAATAGAATTTTCTTTTCTTCAACATTACTTTAGAGGTTTTCTTATATAGTCCCTGAATATTCCATGTCATTGGTGGCTCATATTGCACTGTTTTTTGTTTTAAAATCTTAAATGATTAAATAAAGATATTGCCAGGAAATGGCAGCCTCCTAGGCAGGGTTAAAACTCAGAGTTAATTTTGCTCAATTACTTACATTCCAGGATTGCTCTTACATTTCAGAGAGTTAATTCTGAAGTTGCAACACACTTTCACAGTGTTTCCACTTTTTCTTCTGTACTCCATGGCAAAACTAAAATATAATAAATTCAACCTTTAAAACATTTGCCTAGAATTTTTCTTACATCTGAAGCACTGAGTAACAAATTAGGACTATGACTGTCAGGCCAACCAAAAAGACAAATTCCATACTGGGTTATTCTCCATGACAGTACTCCATTAGCAATTTTTTCCTTATTATAGGGCCTCGGCTCACCTAGTACTTCAAGAACCACACTGTGGAGACTTTTAAATTTTTAGAAAATCTAATTACAGCAAATAAATTTACCAGCAGAAACACATTGATTACTAACAAAAGCTAACACCATCCCAAAGTCCTCGTGTTCCAAACAGAGAAAATTAAAAGGCTGAAATAACCTTAGTGAGAAAATTATTTCTGTCTACATGTAAAATGAAATGAAACTTTCAGAGTGTTGAAAAGGTCATAAAAAATCTTGTTCAAGATTTTCTAATGGCTGCTGTTTGTCAATAGCAAAAAAAGCCCAACTGCATGTTGCCCCAAACTCCTAGTGAATCCAGACTTTTGTTTGTTTTCGCATTGAATAAAATGGGAAAACCTCTGGTTTGTAGTGGTTCTAGAAACTTTGTTTTGACTGATCTAGTCTACATATATAATTAGGAAAGTCAAGGTGAGTCCATGGGTTTTTTATGCAATATATCGAAAATGGCCATAACCAAGTTACAAAAGCTGCTGAAAAAGTTGTATGTGCATACACTCACAAAGGGACCTGTTCTAAAAAATAATTCTTTTCCTGGAAAATATGTTACTATTTTAGTTGGTTCAGGAGTTATTGCAAGGTTCCTTGAAAGGAAAATTACTGAATAAAGAGAAAGTACAAAGGCTTGAAAATGAGCCATGAAGTGCACATCTTATAAGTGCAAGTTCAGTATGACATCATTGTGCTGTAGTTCTCTCTGGCAGCTCATTCATATCCTTTAGATACCAAGTAGTAGCTTCCAAGTCTGTCTGTAACTTGAAGACAACCAAAGTGCTTCTCTCATGCCTACACCCCATAATATAACAGAAGTGGGGGCAGAGACAACTCTGTACCCCCTGGAAACAGAGCAACCAGGACCTTGCAGAGCAGCTGTAATCTCTTACCTGTGAACTGTTTCTGTAAGTCCTGTTCCTCTTGGTTGTGATGGACACATGAAGAATTTCCTCTGCAGCTCATGGGACAAGTCAAGTTGCATACTCCTCTCAAAAGAATCTCTGTGTAACCCCAAATTCTTTTTAAGTTATGTTTCATTTCAACTCTCAGGAAAGGCCAACAGTAGATTGTTAGCCAATTTTGTTTTGTACACTGCTGTGTGAGTAATTATGTTGAGGCACAATGTATTTATCCTGGTAGAAAAAAGAAATTACTAATTACCAGAAAGACTTAATTGCACTTCTTTTAAATCAATATAAAATATTTAAATTATTTCTATTATCTCTACCTCACAGAATCCTTTCTCTTCAGTCTATTTTGTTAGCTTTTTCAATTAGTGTAGCAGATGGGATCAATAGATCAGTTTCTAAATATAGAATCAGCAAAGCAGGGCCTTCTAAATTACACTACTGACTGAAGAACAGCCCCTTTCAGCTCATTACACCAATTATAGAAAATTTTATTTGATTCACAGGCTTTATAAAATTTTTCTCAGATGACAGAATTTTCCTCTATCAAATTTAGCTTAATAGTAGGTTATTTAGAGATAAGTAAAGAAACAATCTTCAGCTTTCCACCAGAGACTGATAAGCTAATTTGTTTCACTTAGCTCTGAGAGTGCTGAGAATATCTTCACATTTTCTAAGGCTCTGGATTGTGCCATAAAACGCAAAATCATATGCCGGGTGAAACTCCAGCACTGAGCCCTAAGGGAGCACAGAAAACACACTGTAAAGGGGGACTACAGAGTAGTTCCTCTAATCCTCAACCCTTCATGGCTTTAGATTCATTGTCTCCTCATAAGGAAGGAAGCTGATCACTGTATCCAGGAACACTGACCAATCTCTGTCCATTCATTCCTTGTCCTGTAAATCTGGGTAAGGAATGAGAAGATGCTAGTCCTACACACTGCAGTTAATTTTGCTTTTTCCTGTTGTAGTTTTATTGCCTTAGTAACTTGCAAATCATTTCATATCCTACAGCTATCCCACACAGTATGGTATGCAATACATCCACGAGGCAAGAACATTTTTCATCATAAAATGATTGTTCTCGATAGAAATCTCCATTTGTAAAAATACCCTGCTCAGGGAGGATACATAATTTGTGAAAGAAGGAAGCCTTTTTCAGTAATAGAACATTGGAAAATGGCTCTAATTCTCTTGAAGGCAGATCATTTAATCTAACTAACTGTTGCTGCAGAGCTGTAGAAAAGCAAGTATTTCTGGGTAACTTGACCAGAGGGAAAACAATTAGGCTACATTACTGAACTGTAGTAATATGTTTTCTTGGCAGCAGACCTGCCTCTGTGGTTACTGCCACATATAATGTACCCTCTTTAAGGACTAGAGGCTGGAAAAACAAACAATCCAGAAGTGTACTGCACTAAGTACCACACACTGAATACATGTTAGAAAACTGTATTTCAGTTGTGGATTCATAAGCTTGCTTTACCTCATTTCACACATACTCAGACATGCTGGTTCAGACACTCTATTTTAGATTAAGAGAGAATTGGGTTAACTTTTCAAAGCTCAGCTAAATCATTACTGAATTCCCCTAATTCATTGGCAAAATGATGGAAAGAGAAGCAGTGAGAAACTGTGACAAAAAGACTAGTGAAAAAAACAGGTATTATAGTTATACAACAGGTATTGTAGCTTACAAATACTTCTTCTATGCCTTAATGCACATGAAATGCTGTTAGAACTTTATTAAGACTGAAACATCTATTGCTCAGTTTTTTAAGTTTACCTACCCAACTTTAATTCAGCCTTTTTGTATATTTACATTAAGACGTTAATAGTAATTACATGACTACGTGCTCTTATTTTTAAGGGCACTTTATTGCTTAATGTAGGTGATAGAAGATGGTTACTCATTTGGGAAAATGTCTAAAACTGTGGTTTGGGTTAACCAAGTGTAGTTACCAGTGCAAAAGACCAATGTCTCAGGTTTTATCTGATTCCAAGAATCCTCATCCTACATGTAGGCAGAATATTAATTTTAAGGTGAATACTTCTTACGCTATTCAATACTAGAGATTAGTACTTGATCATGTCACAAACATTCCTAATTTGCTTCTGCAACACCCCTATTAATCAAGGCCATTTTAACCTCCAATTTGCAAATACAAGACAGGATAGAGGAAAAGGGTTCAAAGGTCAGAGCATCCATGGTATTGTAAGGTGCTAGCTTGCAACACTTATTCAATTTTCCCAAGAAGCTGATGTTATACAACTCTTCATGTTTTTCAAGTTCAGGTTCCAGTAAGTTTAGTTGTAGTTCTGAGTGCAGAGAATTTCTCATAGGTCCTTATGTCTCATGATGAACAGCTAGAACACAAGGACATGCAATTAGTGATGACCTCAGAAAAGTTTGGTTTGCATGACTTGCTTAGCATCACACAGAAGGGAATAAGGAGAGAAGAAATGAAAGATCTGAATCAGGAAATCCTCACTTTTCTGTTTCATGTCTCATTTTAGTTACAAGAAACCTCTTAATAATAAGACCAGATTCACTTCTTGAGTATGCCTCTTATGCACTAAATGCATGAGGATTCTTCTGGAAACGATCACATCATTAAAGGCTGTTTCATAACGCTTATGTATAAGCAAGCTGAATTAATACTATTCATATCGTGACTATTATGTACTAACTATTTTATCTTGGAATTTTGTAACTTTTGAATACCTTAAGTTTTGGGTTTGTTTCCTTTCTTTTATGTGAATATGTATCCATGCATATGTTTTGTGTGTATATGTGTGGCTTTGTGACTTCCTTTCAGCTGCAACCTGAAAACACAGACACTCCCTCTCTGGGCATCACAGCGCCTTCCCATGTGTTCTCAGCACAGATCGTGGTCTTGAGCTAAAGGAGGAACTAAAACATAGCAGTTGCAGGTTTTTAGGCTCTGTGCACAAGAAATAAGTGTAAATGTCACTCATGTAAGTGCTTCTATTAGCAGATAGAAGCAGAAATTTGCTAATAGAAGAAATTTGGAATTAAAATCAAGGGTCCATCCTGGCCTCTAGCAGGAGCTTCTGTTCACTCCAGCCATGAGTCATCTTTTGGTCCCCTCCAAGCATCCTATTGCCATTTCACCATCCTGGTCTCTTGTTTCCTCCTATTTTCCTCTTTACCCTTCAACCCAACATGGCTGATTTGCTGTTTCCTTGAGTCTTTTGAAACCACTAACACAAAAACAACAATGAAATCTCTTCTGTTTCACTGTTCCTACAACTTCCTTTTCACAGACTGGTTTTACAGTTAGTTCCCAGTTTTACAGTTACTGGTCTCTTACATTCTACCTGTTTTCTAAGCCATCCTACTTCTAGCCTGCTGTATCATGTTGCAGCTTTACTCTTTGCCTCAGAAAGCTGTCTAATCATTCTTTTCTGGTCATTCTTTTTCAGCAAAGCAGATACCATTTTCTCCACTGCTTTCTTGATTCATGCTATTATTCTTGTCAGACCAACCTATACTTTGTTCACCGGCCTTTGGATGCAATCGCCCACTCACCAGACTCCAGTCTCATCCTTCACTGCAAACTTCATGTAGTTTAGTTTCCCTCAGGCATCCAGTCTCATGCTTGACTAGTCCAATTTTTTGTTTTCTGACTGTCAATCCCAATTCTCCTCCTCCCCTATCCTCTTGTTGCTTGTATTTATTCATTAATGCAATCTTATTCCTCCCTCACTCTTCTGCCTTGCATTTTCCTTTACACTCCTTGGAGAAGAGCCTGAGAGAGGGCCAGGGGCAAATTATTCAGACTACACAGGATGGGCAGGTTCTCTGTCTGTGGTTGTGGTGGTAGGCTCAGTATTCCTGCTAAGACATTCACATAGGTACTATCCTCCACAGGTATTCTGGAGAATGAGTCGAAGCAGGCCCTACAGAAGACAGATGCAGCAGACAGGAGTACTGTTCGCATATAAATGTGCTTACATGGTGAAGAGTCTGGTACAAGGTGAACAGCCTTGTTTTTAAAAAGGGTAAAAAAAAAGAGTTAAAAAAAGGGAGCAAATAACAATGAATTTATGAATTGTTGGCTCTTCCTGTGCTGTATGACAGATTAGGTATGTGGAAATCCAGATCAGGATGCACATATAATGTAACATGTGAGCATCTTGACCTCTATTAAAAAATGGAGGTAAAAAAGCTTGCAGGTCTCAGAAATGCTTAGTGGTGTTGTGCCAATACATGGCAAAAGTATACAAGAGTTAGCACTTGTCTGTCAGAGTGAAAGTGTGTTAGAGCTCTACTCTGTACCCTGGGCTTAGTCCATGGTCATTCTGTGAAAAGAAATTGTGCTGGAGTTCCTGAACAGCAGGTCTGCCAGCACCAAGGTTCCTGGGATTACAACAGTAACAAGAAGACCACACTGGCAAATGTTAAACAAACAGGTCCACAGATAAAAGCAACTATTTATGACTTTTCTGACTTTTTGCATTTGACCTGTTAAGTCCAGACAGATTTAAAACCTAGACAAATCTATGCAGCTTTTCCTGAGGGTGGGAAAAAGGACATCCCTGATAGAAAAACCTTTTCCTTTTCCTTCAGATTACTTTTACTTTCTTTCAAAGGAAACATTTCTCTTACTTAGTAGGAACTAAGAAATATATTTTCTCAAGCTTCATTTTCAGAAATATCCAAATCTTTCTGACTTAAATTAAAATATGTATAAAAATAATGTAATTTGGCATAAGAAAGGCAATCAGCTTTTGAAATGTCATCTCAATTATTTAAAACACAACAAAATTATAGGTTGCAGAGTGCAACATCTTATAATGGGAATCTTAATAAAAGACAGTGTTACCACTTCCACCTCTAACACTGAAACTAATTTAGTGTGTTCTTTTCTTAGAGGGTGTTTTACCTATTTTGGAATTGTTTCTACCTTTGTTTGGTTTTCTGCTTTTATCACCACTGAAGAAAAAAATCCAATAAACAACAAAGAGAAACAAACTGTTTACATTCAGATTACAGTTGCAAACAGGCCCATAATTACTGGAAGTTGGGATGTAAAAATATTAAAAATAAACAGTTGCCCATCTACATGGCTATAGAAGAGATTGCCCTTTACAGAACAGATTGGTCTTGGGACTCTCTTCTAGTGAATCAAACCACCCAGAAATTCAACAGTAGCAAGAATTTGCAACATCAGCAAATTCACACTCTTTTTTTTTTTTTTTTTTTCCCATATAGGAAATTTTGGGGGACATTGGGGTAGAAAATATTTCAAATTTTTTTTTGTCTTCTAAAATATTTAAAAATAAGTCTAAATGCTTCTGAAGTCTCTCTTAATAATCTGCTTTCTAAGGTCTTGTCTACGAAGAGCTGGTGCAGCTCTAGCCTTTTTCATAATTCACCAAAATTTTCCCCCACAGCGCCTTACCCCAGCACAGCTTGTGTTTCAGCAAAACCACAGTTGTAAATCTGTAAAACTTTTCAAAAGGCTGTCTTGCCAGCATGCTGTTTCCATTATCATGCTCCTGTTCCAACCTTGACATGGCCTGGGTTATGGGACCTGGTCAAACTCTGACAGCTGGACGTAAAAAAGCTCAGCAGAGAGTGGAAAATCAAACAGTAGGAAAGATCTGAAGAACACTGGGAAGATACAGGTGCCAGAGCTCTCACAAGCTGATAACCTTGGAAGGTTCCTTACTCTCTGTCTGTCTAAAAGCTCTTTTATCAGTTTTGCTCAGGGATTAAATATGCTGGTTTGGAAAAATTAAATCAAAATGAGATGGAAAATAAACCAATGACATTTGGAAGATTAGGACACATTTAAATGCTAGACTTTTTGTCTGCCTAATTTAAATACCTGCTTTTCCTCTCAAAAAAAAAGTGTGTATATACACATAAACATATATACATATATGAGTATGCATGTACTATTTTGTTTATGTAAACCCTCATTTGCACAGTGATAGAATAGTCAACTATTTCCAGTGAAAAGTGTTTGAATTTTTCTTTTCTCTTAATTGTACCTATTTACATGTGATATCAAACCTCACCATATTTAATCTAGTTCTCAAAATACTCCTTAAAGGGTGGGAATGCTCCTGTGGCTGGAGAACTAAAGAACAGAGAGCTGGAGTCCAAGTGATTACAAGAATGTCTCTGATGCAATAGGAACTGAAATAGGATGAACAAGTGCTTCAAACAGTTCCTCGGTTTTGATATTACAATAAAGGCGCAATGAAATGTATCTTTTAACTTAAATATGAGTAGATATAATTTAAAAATTAATTAAAGTTAAAAATCCTATGATTCAAAGTCATTCTTAAGGCTTCACTTTTGAAAGATTTAAATCAAAATAAATAAGTAGAGATGTTTGCAAAACCCTCTGAAAAGCATGTGAATCTTCTAAAGAATCCTTTTGTTCTTTTGAAGACAGAATTTGGACAGACTTTTTTCGCAGTTGTATCTCCAGATTCTCAAGCTGCTTCCAAATTCTTCTCCTCTTCTCTTTAAGTGAAAGTTCATTATTTTAAGACTGGATCTAATTATCGCTGTGCAAGTCCATACCAATGACACTGTTCAAATTGTATTTTATTGATCCTGAGAACATCAGACAAAAAAATTAAACCTTGTTTTTGCTGAAAAGGGCAAACAGCCATAGCAAAAGCACGAATAAAAAGGAAATGAGGATGATAGGGAGTTTAAAAATAGCTTCCCACCTGTATGCCTGAATTATATATCCTTTCCTGTAATGACCAAAGGTTTCAATCACCTTACATAAGAGGCTATAGATGTTGTCCATTGTTACCTTTTAAAAACTCCAGAAGCTTATAGCTCAGATAAGTTCTTGAGAGGTGTGAGTGTTTTGTACTATTAGCAGGTACCTATGGGCACCCTTCTGTTCTGTCATAAGGGACTCTGCTCAAATCTGCTACATCTGGGGAAATTTTCAAAGCTCTTCATGTGGATGCCTGAAAGCTCTTTACCCAGACTTCAGGCTTTCAGCTTTGCTTTTTCACCAGAGGGCAACTGAAGTACAGAGAGTCAAAGAGAACCACAGTATTCTTAGAGTCTGGGACCTAAATGCCCCCAGAGAGGGACCAACCTGAAAATTAAATAATCTTTTGCTAACAGATGGCCTTTCACATGACAGGTGAAACAAATGGATAAAGGAAGATGGCAATGTTAAAAAAGAGACTCCCTCTGTTAAATTATTTCTAAGGCATGTAGAACATTTCTCTTTACATTGGTCTCAAAAGTATTAAAACACTCATGGAAATTAATTTTAAAAAATAGGAAAAATATGCCACTGCACATTTGTTTTGCTTTTCTTTGACTCTTTTTCTGTCACAACACAATTTACCTGCACTTTTAATCTGCCACAAGACTACATTGTTATGTTCTGTGCATATTTTTAGCATTCTTTTTCCAATTTAAGACCTTAAACACAGTGCTTATTGAATGCTTTCTATTTCTTGTATTCTGAATGAGGTAGATCAGAAGTCCTATTCTTTCATCCTACGTGATCAGACTGGTTAGTCTCAGCCAGCTTCTCAATAACCCAAAGCCCAAAGTGAGGTTATCCATCCCATGTGAAGTTATGCAGATATCTCTGCTGTCACCTGTGCTGTTCAGTGTATGCCTGAGGTTGGCTGGGTAATTAGAATAAAAATCTGTACAGCGCTGACACAGATCAGTGTTTCTTTCTCAGCAAAACAGCAAACCCAGATGGCACAATGTCTTTGCCTTCAAAGTGTCTGGGTGCAATTGAAACTTGGCACTCAGTTCAGATAAAAGAGAGATAATTGATGGGGACTGGAGGGGGAGGAGGTGAGCAGCAAAAAGCAATGGCAGGAATTGGGTTTTCTCCTATAATCATAAATATTGTTCATCTTTATCAAATAAGTTCATAGTACAGAGCTCTGCCATGTAACTAATTGTTCTTCCAGTACTTGGGTCTTGAGTACTTCTTCCATCTGTGGTCAAAACCACTCTTTATAAAGCAGATCCACTTTCTTTCCAGCAGCACGTACTCATTCAGACTCGACACTGTTGTAATGCCATCACACAGCTTGTATCCTGCTGTCTTGGGACTGTCATGAGCAGACAGACTCCTGTCTGCTCAAATTGTAATGTTTATAAGTACCCTGAGTGAACCATTAGCCTGTGATACAGCTCATATTTTCCTCATGCCTTTGAATCAGTGAACAGTTTTTATATGTATCTCAAAGCAAAAGGTCCACAGGGAAAGGAGTCTGAAGCAAGGACTTTCTGAAAAATTCAGTTGACTTTACAAAAACACTTTCTCCTGCACAAATTATGGACCAACTTCAAATTTCACCAATTCATATTCAGTGTCATCGCTCATCAGACTAAATCTATGCAGCTCATATTTATAGAGAAGGATAAGTGTAAAAATACAATAAATGTGTTGATCCTCTATCATTCTGCACTTGAAATAGTTTAAAAAAATCTGTGTGGACTAACCTAAGATGGAGAGGCAAAATTAAAACATACTACTAAGAAATACATTCTTTTATACCTACATACGACTACACTTTTTTCTACGCCACTTTTCAAGTTAATTATCTCTCTTCTAGACCATTAATAAACAAAAAAGAATAAACATCTACATCAGCAATATTTTTTCTGCTTTCTATGACTTTTAGCTAAATGTATATTTATTATGTGGAAGCAGTAGAGCATGTTAATTTCTCTTGAAAAAAAAATGACAATCAGCAAAGAATAAGAAGACATGGATAATGATGTGCATGTATCTGCTTATTAATACCCTGCATGGAAGCATGCACAAGCAGCATTTCTGGTAGCCATGTGAAAGTTATTGTTGGTGCACACAAATCGGAGGTACAGAGCACTTCCAATTTCAATAATTGACTACAAGGTCTACTTCTGCAGTCTCTCCTGGGAGTTCATGAGGACATGCATCTGGCACAATGTTAATCATATTTGTTCTGACACACAGCAGTACACTAACTATTTCCCCTGGCAGATTGCTTTCTATTACCCAATATAAAAATGGCTGACATCTTCAAAATGCTAATGAGAGCTATATCAATTTTTATAAGAGCTTGGATGGCTTCCAAGTATTTTTAAATGTACTCAACAGATTGTGAAATACATTCAGTATATGGTTATAAATGCAATATGTTAACTTTCTTTGTTGTTGTATGCCTTGTAATCTACACTGTCAGAGATTAAATATGACTGGATGAACAAATGCCCCTAAAATATTGGTTTATTCTTTTGCTTAATTGCTTGTTTTTCTTCAGCTATTTCTTACACTGTAATTGAACAAAATATAATGTCCTTACAGTTGCTACATCAACTTGCATCACAAAGAAGTCTGGCCCATTGCATTTTGAGCCAGAAGATGAAATTGTGATTGGATTACAGAAATAAAACTATAAACCGATTGGAGTGTGGAAATACTTTTTCTTTCTTATTACACTGTGATGAAATTGTTCTAAATTAATGCCTCTACCTATTTTCTTTTAAACATTTTCCTAATGAAAATCTTCCAGTTCAGGGGTAATCTGGTCTTATTGCAAGCTTTATCATAACTGAGACACCAATATCCTCAGCTGAGTATAATGAGACACACACTCATGAACAGACATACCCTCCAAGATGTAGATTCAGGATTAGAGATGTGATATACCATTCCTTGAACAAAATTATCTACAGCCATATGCAAAAACAGTTACAGCTGGAGTTTTCTTCTCTACACATTCTAATCTGACTGAAGTTCAATAAATGAAGAAAATGAAGCAGAATGAAGGAAAGTAGGGATGGAGAAGGAAGGAAGGAAGGAAGGAAGGAAGGAAGGAGGGAAGGAAGGGGCAATGAACACTGTAAAATGATCAAAACATTATGGTTTACATTGTTTTGCAGAGGATCTGCAATACATACTGATTTTGCAACATGGCCAAAAATTTGATGGGCTATTGATTGTTGTGACATCAGTTCTAGTCAGAAGTGGAACTCTGCAGAAAAATTTAATCCTGAGAGCTGCAATAATGTCTTTTCTAAGCCTGATGTTATGAGCAAAGTATAGCAACTTAGTAAATATAGCTTTTTGGTAGAAAGAGATAATTGCATGATTTTCAAGACAGTGAATGTGTTGAGAAAGTGTGTATCTTCCTGAATAAGCTTTAATTATTACATACAACTCCAGGAAGTGGGTTTTTTGTTGGTTTGGTTTTGTTTTGTTTTGGGGTTTTTTTGCTTGTTTGTTTGGGTTTTTTTAATAATCTCAACAGTAATGTTGAAAGTATCACAAACAGTAAATTCATACATGGCAGAAGAAACACTCGTTTTAGCATAACAAATGAAAGATAAATGCTAAAAAACCACGAAATGCTTAGCCAATGTAATCATTTTGATCTACATCAAAAAATAAGTAATTGTGTCCACAAAAGTATGCAGTAAACTCAAGAATTTGCTCCTGAAATTATCCTGTTCTTGGTAGAACATAATAAATACTTAAATTAGTTTCCTGTTGTAATCATAATGGAACAACAGTTTTTTGGAGTGGTGTAAATAAAGACTATATCATATAATTTCTTAGATTGTATGCCTTCATTCTGAAAAGGGACCAGTTATAGGCAAAAATATTCTGCTTTATTTCTAAAGGCTCAGCTGTACATGTAAAGACCCTTACATACAAATGTAATGCTACCGTTAAGAACAGACTTGTGGTATTTCTACCCTAAGCCTTTTCTAGGGGTCTCTCAGAGGCTTCTGCATCACTAACATCCTCAGAAGATAGAAATTAATGTCAGCACCTCAGCCACCACAGTTTATAACCCAGTATATAAACTCAAACTTACCTTCAGTAACAGCTTCAGCTAGAGCTTTAGGCTGCGCTCTGGCCCTGCTGCAGTGTGGACATGTTTTATTGATTCTGCTATGGGAACAGGAACTTAGGAGTGGTTAAAGCTTCACTCATGTTGGTAGGAGTCAGCAAAACTCCCATCAGCACATCAATCTTTCAAATCTGTTGATCGGTGTAGACTAAAATAACAGTTCTCTGAAGCAAGCATTTCCTAGCTTGGCCACAGATGCTTCAGCAGTTTTATGAAGCCTCATTTTAATACACAAAACCCTGCAAATATGTTCTCCAGAGCTAAGGAGGTGAGGAAGGGCATCTGCTTTAGAAGGTCTCAGCAGTACAAGAGCAGTGACTTGTCATGAAGGAAACTGCAGCTGTCACAATGAGAACAATCTCTTTGGCCTTGTGATACTGGGACACAGAAATCATGTTGCTGCATGAAGAGAAACACTGTAAATGGCCTATAAATAGATATTGATAAGCAATAAAGAGAATTTTGCTAACACAAAACGTACAAGATGACTAGAATACATAAAGCCAAGAACAGGATGATGGGGACACATACCAAAAGTACAGACTTCTTTTGGAAATGCATTAAATTTCTGCTATGCCTGTAGTATAAATTGGTCAGGGATATTCCAAACACTTTGCTAGAAACCTCAGTTTTCATTTGTAGTCCAGAAAATCTGAAGCTGAATCCAGACATTAATGGGCTACTCCATCCCCAGAAAGAGAACAGTGTACATCCATATTTGACAAACTGATAAAAATACATTGATTTATAGCAGACGAAGACAAAATCTACTATAAAGAATTTTTTATGTGCTCACATGAAGAGTAAATAATCACAGAAATAAACTGAGATTCCAATTCACTGAGAAGTCCTATGACAGATATTTTCCTCTTCTTTCCGATAATATCCAGATTTCAGGCAAATATTGATACCCAGCCACTGGAGGAATTTTAAAATACCATGCAGAACACCGATTTCTATGAAAAGCTGACGCAATCTGAGGCTAAATGAAACACAATGCTTTTGAATAAGTATCTCTATTTTACTTCATAAAGTATGTTCCTGATTCTGATAAGCATCTTTATGCTATTGTAATATGTGATAGATAACAGTAATGAAAATGATACATTGTCTTATATAACAATAAAAAACTAATTTGGTTTACTAACAAGATTATAACAGATCCTATGTATTAATTTTCACTCATACAGAGCTGGTGTTTACTGCACAATTAATTTTTAAAATCAATTTTATTCTTTTTTTTTTTCTCCTGGCCATGTTAGGTCAGAAATACAAACCATTATAAAAAATTTATGACAAATATCACTCTGGCATTGCATTGCACAGTTGTGGCCATTGAAGCCTGTAGTGGTTTGATACCGGCCATCAACTCAACACCACACAGCCATTCACTCCCTTCCTGGTGGGATGGGAGAGAGAGTCGGAGGGATGAAAGTAAGAAAACTTGAGATAAAGGTATTTTGATAGGTAAACCAAAACCATGTGTGCAAGAAAAGCAAAACAAGGCATTCATTAATTTGCCATGGGCAGGCAGGGCCCCATCACACGTAATGGTTACTTGGGAAGATAAATGCCATCACTCTGAATATTCCCCCTCCTTCTTCTTCTTTCCCCAGCTCTATATGCTGAGCATGATTCCATATGGTCTGGAATATCCCTTGGGTCAGGTGGGGACGACTGTCCTGGCTGTGTTCCCTCCCAACTCCTTGTGCACCCCCAGTCCACTTGATGGTGGGGTGGTGTGAGAAATAGAAAAGGCCTTGACTCTGTGCAAGTGCTGCTCAGCAACAATGAAAACACCCCTGTGTTACCAACACTGTTTCCAGAACAAATCCAAAGCACAGTCCCATACTCTGTGAAGCTCTGTGAAGAAAGTTTACTCTGCTCTACTCAAAACGAGCACAAGGCTGTAGCACACTTGGTAGAACTATGCCAGGAAAAGAGCAAATATAAACTCTTGGAAAAGTAACAGCTAGCTGTTGACCCTCTCGCTAAGTTCAGCTAATTTGCTGATAACTTGTTCTTAAACTCTGTACCTGCTGAATATAAACCATTGCCTTATTACAGCTGTGAGATAGACAAATTGCTGCAGAAAACAAAGCAATTCTGATAAGGGAACTCAGGTGAACCCATGGCCAGCTGATTACCTGTGATGGGACCTCTTCCAGTTCATAGCAGTTTTGGCACATGGATGAAGTACTGAAGCATAAAAAATGGTTATTCTATAAGCTGGATGGATATTTTTGCACTAGATACATTATTTAGTGAAATTCATCTTTTCTGCATTGAGTAAATTATTTAAAATAACTTGCTGTATACAAATGTACCTAATCAAATACTGCTCATTATGTATTTGAAAAATAGTAACAAACATTAATTGAACAATTTGCTAAAGATCATTTTTGCAGATATTTAAGCAGTTTTGGCTCTGCTCGTGCAAAAACTGCTCTCTGCTGATAGCACCTATATTTATGTGGATTCCAACTGAAATAAATAAGGCTGAGATTATATCTATACCACTGTATTAAAATAAGATTACATCTTCTCTCTTGCACCAATGTAATTACATATGAGTTGGACAGTTTTAGTGCTACCAAACACACTTAGGTTCCATGACAAGAAAATCACATGCAAATTACCATAGCCCTGAACTGCGCTACTTCATTCACCATGGCCAAGAAGGATTTAGACAAGGAAGAATAGCAATAATGTATACATGTTCTATATAATGTACGTGTTAATGACAGCGAATACCATGTGTGGGTCTACTGAAAGCAGAATTTACTTCAGGATGTAATTTTATTATATTTTTGAGTCACCGTTAGGATATAGGATTTTAAGCTGTCAGTAGAACTACGTGCTGCTGGAGACAAGCAGTGATATCAAAGCACTATCTTTAGGCCTTTGAGTGTGATACTGGCATCCTAATCTTGTGGGGTTTAAAGCATTCCTTACTGTGTCAGTTATCAAGGCCTCCAAGGAGAAGGAAACCATGGAAGAATGCTTTATAACCATGTGGATGAGTATGTGACACAATGGCAAATGAAGCAGTGGAACAAAACATGAGTAATCAGTGCTTCTTGAATGGGTTTTACTCTTGCTTTTGTGCCTGGGGGTCCCTCCTGGACAACAATAAATAAATAAATAGAATGCAAAATTAAGCAAAAGCTTAAGCTATAAGGCTGGCCAGAAGGAAGTGTTTATTCATCTGTTTTTTCTTATGTTGTCCTCATTTTCAAAGACTTGATATTTTGTGGGGGATATATTTGACCACTGGACAGAGGTGTGGCACACAGCTAATATGACAGCAACTTGAGTGCAGGACACAGTAAATAATATACTGGGCTTGATTAACTTGGTAGAGATTCAGTGTGTTAACAGAAAGATCAAAAAAATGGAGTACTAATCCAGTGACTTCAACATGCTCTACAAAGGAGGCTGATGCTAATACTTCAGTTTTACAAACTGAAGAATGAAACAAAAATATGAGTCAGTTTGACCATCTTATGCTACTATCTGACATTGTAACATCAGATAAAGATTCAAATTCAAGATTCCTAACCCATGATTTTATCAATACTTTTCAAAGGAAAATATTGGAATAGAAAATATTGTAGAAATTATAGTTTGGAGAGCAAAGCCCAAATACCATCTTTGCTTGACCCTTTGCTTGAGAGAAATGAAAATTTCACTTTGCAAAGTGGCCATTTGAAAAAATTACAGGATATTCTGATTTGCCAAATTTCTCCTATTCAAATTTCTCCATTCTCCACAGATAGTTGAAGTCTTCAGAAAAATCTACTCACTGCAATTTCTGTGTCCATAAGAGAGTTGACAGAAAGTTCATGTCAAAAGGTTTTTGACAAAATTAGTTACAATACATTTCAGGCAGGAACCTCTGTTTCAGTATCTTGTTCAGATCAAGCAGACTTTGAATTTGAATCTCTCATCTGCCAGGTGCATACAAACTTTAATTACTCTGCTTTTTAGAAAGGGTAGCATCCTTGCATGGTATAGAAACTATTAAAAAGGTCAGAGAAGAGTGACTTCAACATGCTTGTTTTAAACAGGAAAGGTAGTTGAGTTTTCCTGCTAAAGTCAGAAAAAGTCATATTCCACAGAGTTCAAAAATTATTTCAGAATAAAGGAAAAGTATCTGCACTCCATAAAAGCCACAGAAGAAAACAAATTCTGCGAGTATTCTTCACAGAGATTCACTGCTTCATTGTTTTAAAATTATTTACTTTATTTTCCTCTATTAAGATAAAGACATTAAAATACACACCAAACTTAAGATCATACTTGAGAAGGAAGAAAAGAAGTCTATCTTGAACTTCTCAACTGACTTGCAGAAGCCTTTGCTGCTATTCCACAATGTCTTTGTTAGCGTGACTCACTGGGAGCCATGACTGATCACTCAATTAACATTTCTTGTTCTTGCAGCTGCACTCAACAGACCCAGATGTTCCATGAATAAAATAATTGTAGTGTCCCTGAGAGTGTCAATTTTTATTTGTTACTTCCCTTCCTCAGTCTGCTAGAGCTCATCCCAACTCTTTTAAAGCTGGGCTGTCCATCTTTTTGCTGGTGGTTTCTGTCCTGTAGGATACCCAAAAACAGAGGATATAGCCATTCAAAGATTTGTTCATTTCGGGGCCATGCCAATGAAAGGACATATATCCTTGAACAGACTTACAGTCAAGACACTATTTGCAATTTACATTTTAATAGTGGTCAAACTCTAAAGATTGTTAAGTACTTGGTTCCATTAGTTACCCCCTCATCCTTTTCAGGATTTAGACCCCTGTACCTGAAGAATGCAGGGTAGCACAAATAAATGCACAAAATATCCTCAAGGGTCCTGAGTCTGAGCTGTAGATTTTGTTTCTGCTCTTCTCTGTTTTACTCAATAATCTCCCTTTTGTAGCAGACAAGCTAATAAATAAATTCAGTGCAATCCCAAATACAATATCCTGAAGAAGACTGGTACTAAGTCCTAAACTGTGTTGTTCCAAATAAAACACATTAATCAGAACAGATTTGTGTCCTGCCATTAATTAACATAATCACTTTTAGGTTATGGGAAATTTTTTTGTCAGATTTCTATGTCTGAATTCTGTGAATTCTACAGAGTACTATAATATCACGTTGTTTAAACATTCCCAATATGATGCCATAGATTTTATTTGGCATGTTATTTTCTCTTTCCAAAGAATTTAAAAGAATCAAAACAAGGTAAGACAGCAATAGCTAGGAAATCAATTTACTGAATAATAAAAAGGTTTAAGTGGGACAGAACTCAGAAATTCAGAACATATGAGATGTAAGTAGTCAGGATGAACATGAGAAGGAAAGAAAATGGAAGAATGTCTGACACCATAACTAAAATAGAAAACGATTCTTTTAACATAGTTTTAGAAGAAATTTTAATGTGACCATTTACATAAGGAGGAGCTGTTACTAGTAGTGTAAAAATCTACTAATTGGAAAAAAATAAAGTGCCTATATGATAAGCCTGTAAGATAAGCTTTACTGTTGCTGTGTTTGAGGAGGGGTGAAAAGTGTTAGGAAAAGCTTTCCACTTACAGGACTGTTTATTCTCAACTTTGGTTCACTAATTTAAATGTCACAGTTGAAGGTTTTTATCTCTACCTGTGTGAAAAGTGCAGGCAGGCATTTCACTTAATCTTCAGCTTGTTTCTGTGCAATGATTAACCTGGGTAAAACTTTAAATAGTTATTGATTATTCCATTACCTAAGCACCTAATAGAGCAGAGGTTAAGTTTATGGAAAAGTAATGAAGTTTTGACTGGTTTTATCCTCTAGATTTTGTTCTCTGAATACTTTGTCTCAGATCTACAAAATGTGTATGAAGTTCAGTGTAAATTGTGTCCCTGAAGTCAAGGATATAATTTGCTTACTTAACATTAAATATATATTTAAGAGTTGTGATAGATGAAGGTCATATCTAATATAGCACAATCAAGCTTAAATGAAAGTGTTAAACTTTATATTAATTTATAATTCCTACAGTTAAGAATTTATAATTCCTACAGAGGAATTTAAATTTCACATGACAATATAGATTTTTTTTTTAAATATTTCTTGTTAGATTGTCTCCTTTTAGCTTTATTTTGATTGGATATGTGTTTTGGTGAGGCAGATGATGTTTGAAGAGCAAAAGTATACTGGAAACTTAAACCAAAAAATTATGTTAGAAAAACTTAAAGGCTTCTCTGCATCCTGAAACTGTGAGGTTCACAGTTACAGTGTGAGTGTTCACAGACACAGTGTGAGGATATTCCTATTGCTGTAATAGTATTTATTATTCCTAAGTATGCTACTGGGAACTGCTAGTTTCCTTTATGTTAATGAATAAGACCAAGTTTTATAAACAGACATCTAAGAATATCTGGAAAAATATTAGTTTTTGTTCACGTGGTAGAAATCAAGACACAATGACTTGCTCGGGTTTAATCACCTTTATCACAAACATGTAAAGCTAAACAGGATTAGTTCAATTCAGAACATCCCACCATCTTTCTATAGTGATCATTTGTTTAATTACAGGTAACAGTGAAAGGGATAAAGCAGTCTTCAGTGTTCCTGACCGTAGAAGACTGTACCTTCTTGCTGGTATATTTGAGCCAAAGTAATTCAGTTCTTATACTGGCTCAAATAACAACTGGGTCACTCCACTGCTGAAGAAGACACCTAGAACATACTAAGATTTAATGTATGATATATTTTTCCCTGGGAGTAGAGTTGCTAACATGCTAACCTTGTTCAGGGAAAATTGAGAAATTACAATCTAGTTAAATAGGATTTGTTTTTCCACTCCTTTTTATAATCAATGAATTCAAGAACACTTTCTAAGCTAATATTCTTAGTGTTGGCATACGGTAATCATGTTTTACATAGGAATACATATAGCTGAAGCTATTAAGGTCCTTCCTCTATCTCTCTGAAATTCCTATCCAGTAAAACCTGCTTCACTGAGTAAAGATAAAGCAGTAAAGTACTGGGTTTTCATCCTAATTTTAGTAATGACCTTTTACACTACAGAAATAATATCTACAGCACACAAAGCAGTGGTTTAGATGGGCAGATTTCAATTTAATATTTCTTCTTACAAAGTGAGCTTGGGAATTTCCTAAAATCCAAGCCTTTTATACTAATATCAATGTATATTGCCACAAACCCCTTATATTTTATTTAGTGTAAGAATGGAAAAATTGACTTAAAGAGATACAATTCATGTTCCATCCAAGAACTTTAATAAAGTTTAATAATACAAAAAAATTTGTATCATTGCATGTATATTTACTTCTACCTTCCATCATTCTATCTCTCTGCATTCTTGTCAAACCAGGACGTCACTGGAAGTAGAGAGCTGGTAAGACTGATTTCTGTCTGTGATACATTCCTAAAAGGATTATCAATCCTTGATTTAAAAGAAATCAAAAAGTTTTCTAACAAGATTTCATTTAAATCAGTACTGAGAATTCAGGAATGTCCAAATCAGCATTCAGATTATTCACTGTATTGGGAATCACATCTGTGAGGGGGTGTAGTGGAGGAGAGAAGAAACCCCCACAATAGTATTCTAGAATATGAAATGTGTGTATTCCAACCTACAGAATATCTGGTATTATATTTGATTTATATGGGTCTTAAATTATAGTTCATCTGTTACTGAGGTCATTGTTATCAATGGGGCATTCTATCAGTATTATAATTTTGATTAATCCATTCGTCATTGCTCAATTGACTTGCAGGTTTTGAAAAATCCTGCTAAGAAATTCTAACTGCACTTTCCTAAGTGCAATGTGAGCCATGCCAGCATGTAAATATAACAATGTTTCTGTTAAAATTGATGGTACTTATACTTTTAGATATGAAGACTTACATGTTAAAATACCGAAAATACATTTCCCTTTTGATTTTAACTTGATATGAAGAGACATACTAATTGTCTAAATATACTTTTATTACTAAGGATAAATTATGAAAAACAAGCAAACAAAACTGTTATCTGTTGTTGCTGTGTTTGGGGATTTGAGATGGCTTTGGGGTCTTTTTTCAGTTTAAGCCACATATAAATCGTATTATGATTATCCTAAATATACTAAATATGAGAAAAAATATTTATAACTGTTCAAATGGCTCCTCTATATAAAACCCAGGTTTGCTTTCTCCTGCCTGCTGGTTGCATATGCCAGTTATGTCTTGTCTTTCAGGCAGTAAACTCCTTGGAGCAGAATTCTGTTGTCCTCTTCTTTAAGGGGCTTAGCACAATGAAAAACTTACTTGATTTAGCCTCCACTTGCTCCTGCAGTATGTATTGCTTATAGAAGTGTTCCAACATCAGAAAGAGGTGACTAAGTTAATTTTCATTTTACACACGGCTTCGGGAAAGGCATGACATTCTACAATTTGTGACAACTCAGCACAGTATTTAGGTGGCATTTATTTTTCATTTTAAGAAAAGCATTGATACATAAATTGTTAGGGATTTTTTGAAAGGATGAAGCAAAATATGTGTGCCAGACAGTCTGACTATGATCAAGTGAAGGTTATAATGCTGGCACCACCCAGCAGCCCCAGCTCCAATATTTGCTCTTGTAAGCACCAGCTGAGCGCTAGATCTATAAAGTGATCTGGGATGGTCTTTCTTGCACTACACACTTCTTAGCTTCTAAAAGTCTTCTTCTTTCCTGATATAGGAAAATTATTTAGATTGTCCCGTTCCTTATGGACTTTCGTGCTAACAAGAGAGTTTTGCTTCTTCCATTGTGGTGTTTTGAAATGGTCTTTTTACTCAGTTCTCATCAATGTGGGAAACCTTTATCAATGAAGCACGTTTCATGCTTCAGTAAGACAACTCCTATGCCTTAAGTACTGAAATGTTTTGCAGAATGAAGATACTGGTTATGAAATTTTACTTTTTTCCTTCATCTTTTTGGACCACAAAAGCTGAACTAGTATGGAATATGAATTCTTTCAGCTATCAAATTTCCAGAGGTTTTCTTGTATGTGCCATTTCCACAAACTTGCTTCACATGAAGTATCACTAGACCCAAAAACACTAAATCTTTTGGTGTGTGTCACACATTTACAATAAATTTGCAAAAGATGTGCCATTATCTGTGCAGAGAGATAGAGCGACCTTTTAAAGAAAGTAGTATTTTCAACCCTGCGGATTCAGTCAAGAATTAACTTTATGTACATGAGTGATGCTACTAACTGATCAACTCGTGTTTATGATCAGATTTCCTTAGAATATTAATTTGCCATAGCCCATCCTAATGGGAATTTTAAAAATTACCATAAGCGCTCAAGAAACTTGAATGCATACAGAAATTACTTTGGAATTAAAACAGACAGCATGATTTGCATTTCTGTATCTGTTCACAACCACAGAACTAACAATTATTCTTCAAAGTCATTAGCAGAATACCCAGACCAAGGAAAAAATTGGTACCACCTTTGACATTGGTTGTCCTATTTTTGGAAAGTCAGCAAAGGGCTGCTCATTCAACTCAGAACAAAGTCTAGGACAGATGAAATACTTGGCTTAGGGAAAACAGCAAAAGTATACGGATCAAACATTTATTATTGAGTATAATTGCAAAGGTAATGATGCAAGAAGCCACAGATAAACTTTGTCAATTTATTTGTCTACTAGATGCAAAGAAACTATATTCTATGATTCTATATTGAACACCTTTCTTTTCTCAAAGTAATGTCAAACTGCTTCCTGTTCATGGTAAGTCTCTGAAAGGCAAAGAAAAAGGAGAGAAGGAAGCCTCCATTTACATATGCCAGCATTGAACTGCGAGCTGTGGATCATAGGGTCAGAATTAGTTGGTGCTCAAATCCCATCCAGCCTGGCCTTGAACACTAGCAGAGATGCAGAGAGCACAACCTCTCTGGGCAACCTGTTCCAGTGCCTCACCACCCTCACGGTGAAGAATTTAATCCTGATATCTAATCTAAACCTCTCCTCTTTCATCTTGAAGCCACTACTCCTTGTCCTACATGCCCTTGTAAAATAGATACTGTAAGACTATTATTTCTATCATCAGTCTTTATGGATGCTCATGGTAACTGAACAGAATGAATAGGAAAACTGGATGTGTTCTCCCTCTATCTCATTCCTTCCTACAACACCTACCAAATCACCTGATCACAGTAATGAATTGGAGGGAGTGCACTCCTATCAGGATTGCAGATGGCAGCAAATCGAGGGGAGCTGCCCAGGGTCATGGCTGCCATCCAGAGGGGCCTTCTGGAGGAATGGGCTCAGAGCAGCCTAATGAATTCATGGACAAATGCAAATCCCTGTACCTTTTTCTTCTAGGAAGAGAGCCTTGAAACACTACAGACAAGGTTGGGGGACAGCTTTGTAGAAGAGCCCCTGGAGATCCTGGCAGACATCAAGTTGAGAAGCAGACAGGAGAATGCTCTGGCAACAAAGGCAGCCAACAGCACCCCAGACTTTTGTGACACAGCCTGTCAATTAGGGAAGTGATTATCTCCATGTGCACAGCACTTGCTGGGCTGTCTTAAGTACTGAGTATCTGCCCAGTTTGGGCCTTCCAATACGGAAGACACGAATAAACTGGACTGAGTTCAACACGTATTATTGGCAGGGCAACATTTGCCTTGTCAGGAGAGGCTGAGGGAAGGTGAGCTTCTTCCTCCTGCAGACTTCAGGAGGAGAAGGCAACAGCCCTCAGCACCTACAGGGAGGGCATCAAGGAAGTGGAGGACAAGGGGCAGAACAAGAGATAACAGGCATTGTCTAATATAACAAACATATGGCCAGATATAAGAAAAACTGTAGCATGATGAGGACATGTCCAAGGAGAATGTACAACTTCCACGGTTACTGATTTCCAACGCCAAAGTGACTAAGCCCTGAGTAATCTGTCTGGCCTTGCAGGTCATTCTGCTCTGAGCAGGAGGCTGAACAAGAGATCTCCTGATGTGCCTTTGACCTGACCTGTCCTATGAACAGCCTGATCCAACAGGGCTTACATGGCTGAGAAAGTTTTTCAGCAAGGAAAGACTTCGTGGTCTTTGGGAGAAATTGGGGTGTATAGTTTTTGTTGTTTGTGGGTTTGGTTTTTGACTTTTTTGCACAAATCAAACATTTATGTCTCTTTTCTATGGAAAACAGAAGCTTGCTGAGATAGAGCAGAATACTGTGTCCCAGAGTTTTGGCCCTAGCATGGGTATGACAGGTATTCATACAAGTCCCTGAACCCCACAGCTGGAATGTGCTCCCAAGTCCAAAAGTTCACACACTGGTATAGGAAATAGAAAGGTATGGAAAGCATGTTTGTAAACTTGGCTGATGATCTTGGTGCAGTGTGGCACAGTAGCTGCAATTTGAACAACTTTCATGATTAGAAGAGAGATGTGCAAGCTGCACATACTGTATTTAGGGAGTCCTGTTGCTATATCAAATTGCACGCCTATCCACAACATAAATATTTTTTTTAATTCTGAGCCATAACTGAACTTCCAGTGTATTCACTGAATGCATATTGCTTTATTCTTAGTTGTAATATCATGGAATTTTGAACAATTCCTTATCAGTCATACGATTTTGGCTTTGAAGAAGAAATTTTTCCCTCGCTATCTTTCTCCTTGAGGGGCAGAGAGTGACAACAGGTATAAATCAGGCAAGTGACTGCTTTGTCAATAAAATGCATTAGAGTATAAACATGTTTCTTATTATAACACTTAGTTTAGATGTTTGTTATAGGGAAAGCTAATCCAGTAACCTATACTATTTGTGTGCAACGTGGGCACACAAGCTTAAAGTAAATGTGTTTATTGGTTTGATTACATGGGGATATATCACTTCTGCACAGGGAATCAATTAGCTCACAGAACTGGAAGGACATATTTACAATAAACAAAGATGTCAAGTTGTTTATTAATGATATTTTATCCACCTGAAACATATAAAGCAAATTTCTGGAAAGCTAGAAGTGAAGACTACTTGGGTTTGTTTGGTTTTTTTTCGAGTGCAGCAGCACTGAATTACAAAGAGAAACTGACTTGCATATATGGAGAAGGTAATCACATGGGCGTATCCTCAAATGCCATCAGCACTGGGTTGTGCATCCTAAATGGGATGATTAAAAGATGCCTGTAAGTAAATGAAGCAATACGTAATAGGTGAGCAGAGACATTGTAATGATTGACCTAACAGCACTGGTGTAGACATGAAGGTAAGTCAGAATGCATTTAGAGGTGGCATGCCACCTTATGCTATTATTAACAGTCATTTACAAGCTTTATTAGACTTTTTTTCCTGAAGCTACTTTTGAGCTTAAACAAAAATTTGAGTCTGATGCAGAAATTTCTAGGCAAATGTATCATCTGCATTACAAAAGTGGTCATATTATTTAGTTAGAATGGTCCCTTCGGGCCTGAAAATCCGCAGCTTGACAAACGCGTCGTAATTAACATAATCACTTGCTTGAGATATATATGGTAGTAGAAAGCCAGGCTACGTGTAAGCATGCAGATAGGTGATGACCATAATGGTGTGTTACCTTCACAAATTGCTGGGTCTGGACATCACTCTGTTGTGGCATAATAACAAAGGGCAATTTTTGAGCTGTGAGGCAAGTGCTTTTAATCCACTCAGGTTCTTGTCATTTGAACCTAAAGGTGCAGTGTTCATCCAAAACTTCTAATGAAATCAGTGGATGCAAATACTTAGCAGACGTGAAAATAATGCTCATAAAAATTGGTAGGTATTTCTTTCCAGAGATAAAGCTGAATGACAATCTCATAATTAAATTAAGAAGACTATCCAGTGTAGGTCTGGTTTACGGTACATATAAAATTTAATGGAACATTAAGCAATGGACCTATTTTATTTAGTTCTGCTATTATCTTATACAAAGAATTTTGGATTTTGAAGGCATTTATGGCTAAGCAAACGGAGTGTAGACAGCTCGAAGACTTTAGCTACTTGGTTATTCTAATGGCCTCATGCACTGGGTTAAAAAGACAAGCTTATATTTCATTGCTGTTTGTTCACAGGTAAGTTGATCAGATATACATTTTCTTATTCTCAGATAGAAATAGTCTGTATGATCTTAATTACTGAAAGTAAACTGTACTGAGAGCTAATCAGATAAGAGTAGTCTAGGCCAATGTAATGTTGCTTCCCCAGGCCTTTTAGAAAACATCTGATATCTTGTGAAATATTTAAACAGATTAATTAAATAAAGCACTTGTTTAACTGTGTTAAAATAGGAGCATCCTTTCTTTAAGGAGTTATTTGCAGTGGATATTAGAATCAACATTGCCATTTTATTTTAATATTTGAAATACGCTTTTTGAAACATGTTTTCACATTTTTGCAGTTTAACAATGTTAAAAATGTTTGCCTCAGAACTTATCTAAAGTAAACATGGCTCAAGAAGCAATGAACACATTTATTTATGCTAGTTTACAGTGTTTTCACTGTACTGAAACTTATAAAATCTGAATGGTTTTTACTGCTTGAGCGTAATTTCTGTTATTTATTGCAGCTGGTAACACACTTTCTTATCATATCATCCTGTTCTTCAATTTGACCTGTGGATTGAAGTTTTCCCAGTTGTAGAACAGGGTTGTACTTGCCTGATGCTTTTCAGGCAGTTGATGTGGGCATGGGGGCAGAGGGTAAGAAGGAAAATGTTCTAACTGAACAGAATATTTACGTAGTTGCTTGAAGTTAATTCTCGTTTTAAGTGGCTTATCCAGAAGTTATTAGCTTAAGTATATGATTCAAGATAAGCTTTTACTTGTGTCATGAACTGAATCAGTGTTTTGAGTACTTGGAGCTGAATTTGTCAATGCATTCTATAGACATACAATGTATTTTTGCAAGATACTAAATGAGATTAGCTGAATTGTAAGTAAATGGTATTCTACATTGCCATGTCAAATATGAAAAGATAGAACCATAAATAAGTCACAGAGCAATATAATGTTCCTGGAAAAGACTGAATTTTATAATGTGCTTCTGGAGCTCTCCATTTTGGAAAGTAACTCAATTTCCCATTAAAAAGTAGTTAATTTTCCCTATAGGGAAAGTACCTGGTAGGTACCCAGGTAGGGAGGACAAGTGTCATCCCTAAAGGAAATAATTTTAAGTGTAATACTACAATCTGATCTATAACTATGAAGTCCCTTTGGCATTAACATTTTGTGAACTGAAGAATAGTTTTGAAAGGCCATGATTGAGTAACAGTGATTAAAGTCTTATTTGTTTTTTAATTAGTAACCATAATGCAAAACAATGGGTAATTCTATCCTTTAGACTGGATTCTCACACTGTTACAGATTTATGGGGTGTTGCTCGAATGAAATCAGAGCATTTACTCTTCATTTACACAGTGAGGGAAGAATTAAGTCCTGTGGTGCAACACATACCTTTGGTACCTTAAATTTAATATTTTCTTTTTACTTTTGAATGTTTAAATGTATTATCACTTCATTCTCTTTCCTCTTCAGCACATAATTCTTGTCAGCATAACAGAAATGTTCTTCCTTCTGATTTCATCAGAAAGACTATCATAGCAGGAGACCAAGGAGTTTTGCAAGCATAGAGAATATGCATGAGTTGATAAACCTTTTATACTTTCAAGTTTAAATGGGTACCCCATTGTTTCACAGGTTGCTAATATCATGCTACAGTCTTGATCAGAAAGGCATGAGAAGCACTTATTGATTTTTCCTGCAGGACTGTAATTACTACTAGCCTGCTTTTTGTATCCTACAGGATGTTGTGGTAATGATTTCATTGCACACAGTCCATTCATATCTAATGACTTCTTAATTTGAAATTTGAACGTTTTCCACTAAATTCTTTCTTTTTTTACATACTCATAGAATAACAGGCAACATAAAGAAAATAGAATATATATTTCAACCCATTATTTTTCTGTTTTCATAACCTTGCTAAGTGGACGCAATCACATAATATTTTCTTGCAAAAAAAAAATAGGTCAGTACTCACCTCTGCAAATCTGATATATTTATTTGAGACTGGGTGGCTGAAAGTGATTTTACATGGGGTGCTAATCTTCTGCTGCATAATAGTATGTGAAATTGTGCTCCAGACTGTGAACTTGTGTCTCCCTTAACAGATGTCCCACTGAATTCTGTCACATTTAGTATCTCAAGGACATACTGTTAGCTTTTCTCAGGGAAAATAATATCCTGCTCTGTGAGCTGTCCTCTTCATATCTGTAGAACTGCTATTGAATAAAGTAGTAGGTGAATACAGCTGTGAGAACCTTTTATGTCCAATGATCATAATTTATTTCTGCACTAAGAGTTTTAAAAATAACATAAGGTGTCATTTTTTTTATCCTAGGTGTTAGAGCATCTGCGTTCCAAACCAAATAGTAAGTGTTAGTAGAACCATAGCAAAATGCTGATTGATAAGATCTTTCACTGCATCTGGGCAAATCACTGCACAGGGTCCCCCATAACATATCTAAAACAAGAAAATAAAAATTCCAATTTCATAATGCAACTAATTCCTCATATCACAGACAATACCATGAATAGATTTATCTGAACTTGTCTGCTTGGCCTGAAGACTGAAGTTAAGATGATGAAAATAATGTTCCCCTTGACTAGGAAAATCTAAGACTACACTTTGTCCTTTTTGTGCTGAGACTCAACTTTTCATTCCTGTTCCAATTTGTGTACACCAAGCAAAATGGATTAAATCAGATGAAAAATTCTCAAGGTTTTGATCACAGTCAGAAGTACGCAGGGTATAATTTTTCACAGGATTTGTATAGCATAAATAGCTACACCGAAGGTTACTTCAGAGCATTTTGGTCAGCTTTCTGGTCCAGTTAATACTAGGAGAAGTCTATCTTCCCACAAGGTCATAGGTGACCTGATAGCTAACTTAGGCATAAATAGCCAAAGGCATAAAGTTATACAAACATAAATATTCCTCCATGCCACTTCAGCCACTTGCATGATCCGTAAATTCTACTCTGAATATATGGGAACAGAATAGAAATTTGATGTAGTGTTAGCTACTTTCATAAAATCTGCACTGTTTTATTCATCACACTCCTGTTCTCTTCTTTCTAGTTTTGTCTAGTCTATTATACTCCATTCTATTAGAATTATGTTTATTTTATATAGTATACATATTAATATAATCAAAGCATAACTTATATACTTTTACATATAAATACTTAGAACCATACATTATATAGTTACTTATATTCTTATGTATTGCAATATATTCTGCATACACACACACGTCCCCCTAATATATATTTTGGGTTTGATGTGCCAGCCTTTGAGGACACATCTGTAGAATTAGATTTCAGTTTTCTCATTTCATCCCTCCTTCCCCTGAGAAGTTATGTTACAGGAGAATGGAGAGGTAGAAAAAACACTGTGACTTTAAAATGAAAAGCATCTTTTTCTGCTTATTATCACCTCATACAACACAGAAAACTTTATTAACAGAAAATATAGATACTATATATTCCCTTAAAGAGGTTAAGTTTTTGATGGATAAGGAAGAGAAACAGAAACAGGGGAAAAGAAATTATGTCATATGTATGAAATGCACAACTCCTTTTAAACTGTGTGTATTAAGACCAGATGAGAAAGTAGAAGGCAGCATCCAATTGAGAAATGAATCAAGGAACGGCAAAGTGAAATGACTATATTGCAATAAACAAAGAACAGAGGCAGGAAGTGAATGAAGCATCAATGAAAATAACGCTAAGGTAAATAGATGCCCCATTACTGAGGACTCTTACAGATGTAATCTCTCAAGATGACATTCTCCAGAGAAATCTTCCCTCCAGTAACAACAGCCAGGCAGTTCTTAGCAGAACTGTTTGGATTAGAACCCCCTTCTTTGTCAAGGCCTTAAAGTTTTCCCAGTTTTCTCTGTGTGGTAAAGCAGTTGTGGAAAGGATATATGATAGACAGACCCTTTTTTATTTCCAGGACACAAGGTATTAAGGAGATCTGTGTGTTCTGTGCCTGAGATACACAAAGGGGGGACATATAAAAGTGTAAGGAAGACATTGCTGTCTTGTTCAAGCAATAGAAGGGTACCTTATGCTGGTATAAGAGCAATAGGCCAGGCAAAGAAAATGGGAAAAGATATGCCAAATTATTGCTAAATAATTGGCTAAAGAGACAGCTGTTAAATATCTGAGGGAGAGCTAATGACCAAGAAAGCTGCTTAGCACAGAGCACAGACGCTTTTTCTGAAATTTCTGAAGAATGTGTTAGCCTGAATGCTAATTGTGAACAACCTGTTTTACTGGAGTGGTCTTATATGTGCTTTGTAAACAAATATACTCCCCGGAAAAGTGATTCTTGGCAACACAACAGGTGTTAATTCCTGGCATGTTTGGTTCATCAGACTGTAAATGTTGAGAGAAAGGATCTAGAGTGTTCTTAACTGTAGACTGCCAAGCTGCCCCTCAAAGAACAACTCTTACAAATATGCTTGAAAGAATCAAAACAAGAAAAAAACTCATCATCATTATAAATGAAGACTAGGTTGCACTAACATATCTTTTGAAATATTTCTCTTTTGTTTCTTACATATGGCACAGACTCAAAAACATGTCCTAATATTCAATTACTCCAGAATTTTTAAAGGCAGGAATTGAAGGGTTGTAAAAAGAAATAAATCATTTTTAAAGGAAGTAAACCTCAAATTCTGAGCAATACTATCTCCAACACAGATTTCATTTCTCCAGTTTAAATTTTTCCTCAGGAAAATTACCAGAGAATTTCTTATTGTTTAATTAAGAAATGCAATAAAGAGGCAAATGACCCAGAATGCCTTACTAATTTAAAAATTATTTTCAAAATATTTATATTTCTAAAGTTCTATGATGCAAGAAGAGAAAAAGCATCAGGTCTGGGTTTTAGAAATGACATCCAGTGTGTCCAGACTTTAATTTATATTTTATAAATCAATCTCAAAGTTAATCCATATTGACAACATTCTGCTTCAAGGAAATGTGGATTTTTTTGCAAATGGTGTGACCTTCTTCAGTTCCGGACTCACAAACTGTGATCTAACAACAATAATGATCTCTGGAAAGCAGAAAGTTGTTGATGCTGACTTCTTGAAAATTTCATATGGCCTCAGGCTTTGCCTTGAGGTTAAGCCCTTGGGTGAGATTCAATCACTCACAATCACTTTCTTTTCCTCCAACATTCCTGGTCAAAGCCATGTTTCAGTATGATGTTTATCAATTTATGCATTGGATTCGCAAGAAACAGATCTATATTTTTTATGAGATTCAAAACATAATCTGTTCTTAGATGTGAACTTTGAACCCTTGATATGAACATCAATCCTACAAATACACCTATGAATGGTCTTCATGCATGAGTGGTCCTATGGAACTGGACAGGGAGCACTTGGATGAAAGAAACTAATCACATGCCACATGCGTAAGTGTTTTTAGAACTGAGCTAATGTGAGCTGTTGCTTCTACGAGCAAGTACCTCTTGGTAAACCTTCCACATGCAAAAGTAGAGATTTTAACATTCCCTTATAGTTTCAAGATATTAACAAGGCAACTCAGAAAGCCACTCCAGTCATGCACTGTATTTCAGCAGAACTTAACTCTGCATTGTAGTGCCTAGTGCTTCTGGGACTGCTTGCAAAATATTTACTTGGCTTATTACAGACATAACGAAGGATACCCACAATGCTCTGAGCAGACTT
This sequence comes from Corvus brachyrhynchos, assembly GCF_000691975.1. Classification (NCBI taxonomy): domain Eukaryota; kingdom Metazoa; phylum Chordata; class Aves; order Passeriformes; family Corvidae; genus Corvus; species Corvus brachyrhynchos. Next base: position 8,228,910 of record NW_008246057.1, on the reverse strand, counting down.
GAACTCACATCGTGTATGTTCATGCAAACTAATACCTGTGTAACTGCTGACAGTGCAACGCTGCACCTGCTAATGAACCCTTCTGAGAGGCACGGCTCAAGACTGGTGCTGTTTGAATGTGGCTTTTGAACCAGGGCCAGCCTGATTGGAGACCAAGCACAAACACACATTATAGATATGGCCCTAAAGGTACTATGGGGCATATCCAGGCATTTTGCCAACACTCTATACCAATGGCAAGTGCAACAGACCACCAGGACTTCCCTTATCCTTCCAGACCTGCGGTGCCTCCTCCCCACCCCTCCCTAGCTCACTGATAATCTAGGTAGGAATGCGGAGGCAAAGATTCAAAAGATATACCTACAAAGGGAACTCCCCTTAACCAGGAAACTTTCTTTCACTAAGCATCTCTCTATGACGGGTATTCTACAGTGAAGGTTAAGCTGAAGTATGACACAGACTCCAGAGACTTGCTGAACTCAAGGTTTTTGTAGAAAAAGGAGAACTAAGATGTTCATACTATTCTTCTGCTTAATTAGAAAGGAAATTGTTGGCATGCATCAAGAAGTCAGTATATTAGGAATATTGCATACTGTTCCTGCTCCAATTCAATCAAAACTAACTAAAACTCAGCTAGCACTAACCACCTAAATACTAAAAATTAGTATCTGAGCTCCTCATGGAAGTTCCCTTTTGCAATTACAGGATACAAATAAGCTCCTGCACAGTGGAATGACTTTAATCTTAAAATATGTAACTATGATATACGTACTGATTCTCCATTGGGAAGTCTCCACTCTGAAGTGTCAATATGATTAGACAGGCTAATATTGAGTTGCATAGCTAGCTGTTAAAAACTGAATTATGGCAGATGCGCTGGTGTCAGCTCCTACATAAAAAGCGTGAAAAGGAGGCAAAGGCTTCCAGCCTTGAGCCTCCTGGAACAGACCTTCTCAGCTGAGCTCTCTGCATGGCGTCAGCCCCATGACAACACAGTAAAAGTCAAGATGAGATCACAGTAAAGTTGCAAAGTCTGACACTGGAAACCTGCACAGTGGTATGTGGTTTAGTCTCTGCAAAGGAATGTAGGAGCCTGAATTTTTTCCTTGGGGTGCTGTTGACTCAGAAAAGTCTTGCATCAAAGTACTAAAGATGTGAAGAAAGTTTGGGCTTGAATCGGGATTCATCCTTCTCCATGTAGCTTTTTGTTGAGAGCTAAAGCTGTCTGTATTCCCAACAATCATCTCAGATGTGTTCTCTACCTAAACATGAAACATTTAGCAGCTGCTGCCGCTACTGGTGACCTCTTTAAAATAATGCTAAGCAACAATATTAACATTATAATGTTCTATATATTTTCCTTTTCTAGGACACGTTTTTGCCACATAAGACCAGGGATTAATATTATTTTCTGTAAGGAAATGTTACAAATTCTTATTTCATAATAAAATTTAACTGTTTTCTAATAAACAAACTTTTTCTTTCTTTGTTTTAATGATAACTTCCCATCTGCAAGTTATCAATCTCTGTGTTTTCCTTTTTTTTATTAATTTCACGGTTTATTTCACTTAACAACTATTTATCTTCTATTAACCACTACAGGCTGAGTCCTTGACAAAATGAGGCATTTCAACAACAATCTTGACCCCCTTGTGAAACAAGGTTTCTCTCAGTATGACGCAAATCTTGGCCTCTTCATCGGCACTTGTAAAACAGTTGACTCATACAACTGACTCTTCCCATACCTGTTCCTCATAAGATCACAAGTTTCATTCTCCCAAATAAAGGTCAAGGCAAAACAAAACAAAACACAAGTCCTAACACTCCAGTAAAAACGGACAGACTGCAAAGAGCAGTGTGCAGAATGGAACTTCTCTGCTTTGTCTGCATTGCTGGCATACTCCATTTTCATTCAGTTTACTTCACAGAATTACACAATAGTCTGAGTTCTGAAGGACCCACAATTATCATCAAGTCCAAACTCTTATGTGAATGGCCCATACAGGGATCGAACCCACAATCTTGGCAACCCTATTCTAACCAGCTGAGCTAATCTTGAAGATATTTTTCAGACTGGTTGCTTTGTGGAAGTATTGCTAACACTTAAACTGATTTCTAGAATTCTGCCATAGAGAACCTAAGTTTTTGGTGGAAATATTTCTGCCATCAATTCTTCACCTTCTCACAAGTATATAGCATGCTCTGGAGTGCATTCAGGTTGCCTACATGGGGCCAAGCTTGTGGCCATTTAGTAGCCTTACTCATAAAGAGAAAGATAATGTCAAAAAGTGATAGCACTTTCCATGGGCACCTGGGAAATCCACCTACATTCAAGGCAATTCCTTCTTTTTTCCCATTTGTTTTCACTGTTCAGGCTAGCAGAATTCCCTCATGTAACCTCAGGTTGATTTCAGTATTTTATTTTCAGGGTGGAGCACTACCATGATTATTTTCAGTAAACTGCTGCAGAGTGAGATTGTGAAAGAGAGGCTGAGAGTACTCAGCTGTGTAATTCTGGCACAATGAGCAGTTTCAATGGATCAGAATCTTTGCTATGATTTAGGGTGAGTCACTTTGGAAACCATCCCAATTTACATAGAAATATTCTTTTCCCCCTCTACCAATATTCATTTCCTAATTGCTGGATACTGCCCATTGAAGTTCAGGATCTTACCTATAAGTCACATGGAAGGCAGCTCAAGAAGCAGGGTCCTGCCTGTAACACTTTTCTTTGAGAGCAAGAAACATTAATTGCTCCTTATTTACAGGATATTTGAGACGGTATAAGTTAATGAACTGACTTCCTAAAGATCTGGGAGACTAAACTAATCCAGTATAGCCACAAAATATTGTTACTGTACACAGTGGATAATGTGCTGTGAAATATGCCTTAATAGAGACCTACGAAAACTTAACAAGAAAAATTGTTACACAGGTATGTTTTCACTTTTTTTTTGACTCAGTAAAACATCACAAGTTCCCACTACTTACAAGTTGGGGCAGCTACATATCACCCCAGTAAGTTACTCTGGATCATGGGATACTGTCAACACAAAACTCTGTCATGCGAACTGGTTGCCTGCAGTAGAATGCAAGCATAAGACATTAAATGCTAGAAATAAATCTCTAGAAAAACAAACAAATAGACCAACAACAACAACAAAACCAACCAAACAAACAAACAAAAAACCCAGAAAAAAGCAAAGAAAGGGTTTATAGATCAACCATTAAGAAAGTTCATATTATTACTGACTAGTATAGTGACTGTCATTTTTGAGAAGCCAAACCACTGCCCTATAAAGAAAACTACTGGGTATATATGCATATTATTGAGAATACTGGAAAAATTCAAATAGCCATTTGATCTAGCAGCTCTTAAAGGGAAAGAAAAAAAAAAAAAGAAATTACATTGGAACAGACTGTGCTGTCTCAGTACACATGAACTTCAATGCTATTATTTGTGGCACCAATGCAGCAAGGTACCTAAACTGCTGTTTAACTAATAGTAGATGACATGAATATCATGGCTTGGATGTCCTCAGCACTGTGAATTACAAAATCTTTATTTCAAGTATGCTAGTAAACAATATTTCATATTCTGAATATTCACTTGCCAGTTACAGTCTCTTTCCATCTTGACTCTTTTTGCAAACTAAGTAGCACTTCACCTTATAGGAAGTCTTGTCAAAAGGGGATTTCTACTTAAAAGCCACCGTAATTAAGATAAATAAATGTCGGCTTTCCCTAACAGAGAAAATGTTCCACTCCACCCAGTCCCTTCCTATTTTCTCTTGGAATCACATCCTAATCAAGAGTGTCTGTAGGTCAGTACTTCAACTGATTGCAGTCTCAGTATTTAAAACCAGCTCTTCCACCTGCCAGCTTGTTTAGCTGAATGATTTGTTCACATTATTGCACTGCTTGTACTTAACTGTTTTGTGGGGAGTTTGCTGTTGATCAACACAAACTTTGTATTATCATCTATCACTGTCACCTTCAGAAGCAATTTAAATAAATGAATGTAGTCATGGGTAGGATTGCATTGTGCACCCAGCCTGGTTACAGAAGAGTCAAACTCACTCTGAAAGAAAACCAATAAAGATTTGATTAACTTTTGGTGGCAGATGTCCACCTGTATTTCAACTTGAAGTAGAGAAAAAACAGTTGGAAAAGACTAAACCCATGGTCCCCCACAACAACCACCAACGTTTAAAGTTAAATATATAAACAAGTGTTTTCTAGCTCCTGATGTACAACATTTTCAGAATCACTAAATGGCCTGGGGTTTATATTACCTTATTGTAAGTATTACATTTAAATTTTTTTCAAAAGCATTTCTATTTGTACAAGCGATAGTAATTTATTTAAACAATTTAAAGGATTGTTTTTTATGTTGTTGACAGTGCATTTTCTTCACTTGCACCAGTAAAACATTTTTTGCAAAAATGTTGAAATTCCACTTTGTAGTGAAGTACTTTTTCCATATGAAAGTGTGTAAAATCACTTCCTCTTTCACAAAATCCTACAATCCAGACCTTGTCTGGGTTCTGCAGGCTGCAGCAATTTCTAACGTTAGTGATTCTAATCTCCAAGATCTCTTTCTTTCTTCCTCATAGAGATATGAAACCTGGATTTGTCTTACAGAAAGTATTCTTGGTTCCTTTCCACATGATTCTCTTGGCTCCAATGCTCTGCAAATATATTGCTACAAAGAAGAAGAATGATGAACTTTATTCAGGCAATCTGATAGGAAAGTAACTACGATGAAAAGAACATGAAAATTTAAAGGAAAAAAAGAAAAAACAATGAAGAGTTCAGACTGCTTACTTTACAAGTCTGCCAGTCTTTGGCCTCTTAAGCCATTGCTGAAGAGAAGGTGCCGTGATGTCTATTAGACCTGGCCACTGCAGGCAGTCTATTTAATTAGCCATTGCAGTGTTTGTATACCTCTTGCTTTCATTCTGTTCAATGTTCCAGATTCCTTAGACAGATATTTCCCATTATTTAGTACAGTTAGGAGTAGCCACGGTCCTTTGCAGCAATTCAATAAGAGGTTATCATGGAAAACCAGGCCAAAAAGGCACTTGAGCAAAAATAGGGTATTAAGCCTTTAACTGCAACTTGCTCAAGTCAGCATGGAAAAGGAAATCCTTTGTTCCCAGTAGAAGACTTTGGAGTTGGGGTTTTTTTCCATATAATTGCAAATTTTGCTAGGGAAAAAATTTCTGAATTTATAAACTGTCCTACTGACACTCGTAAAGAGGAAGAGGAAAAGAAGTGAGGTATTTATAGGGATTTTTCAAAAAGGGAGTTCAGACTGGAAAGGAAGTAGTCACAATCTTCATCGTCTCAAGAACACTTGCTGCTACCAAAATAGAGAGAAAAAAAAATGTTCCACACTTCCAGAAAAAAACCAAACTAAAACTAAACTAAAAACGCACCGCTCATTTACAAATATTTGGAATATACTGTGATCTTTCAGCAATTTTCTCTCATGTGACACATTTCATATACATTGATTTTTTTTTTTTTGACATTTCAGTTGCATAATTGGATTTCCTTCTTCCTTACCTGTCTCATGTGCATACACATATATACGTGCACACACATACACACACATATATCCGTAGTGAAATAATAAAATATTTCAGAAAAAACTAGATGAAGTGGGATAAAGCAAAAATAGTATCTACTGAGGTAGGCTTTACCTGTGGTCATTAACAGGGCATTTAAAAAAGTACTTGATGAGTATATCTGCAATAACTACAATCAATTCCTATCCAGAAAAAAAAATAGCAAGTCTTTATTCATGTGCTGCAATGCTTTACTAAAACAGTCTCGTGCCTGTTTTTTTAATATTTTCATAGACCTGCATAGTAAAGCCTTGTGTCCAACTGCATATTCCATTCCCCACTGTGAGTGATCACAGCTCTGCCTCTCACAATTCTGACTGGAATCATACACGTTTGCACATCTAAAATCCTTTGACCGGCAGATCAGTTCACAGGCCACTTATTTCATCAGTGTAATCAGTGTTATACAATAAAGCATAGTATAAATGTTAGACAAAGGTTGCCCAAATATACAGAGCTTTAATCCACTGAAATGTTAACATGATGGAAAGCATCAAAAGAAGGCATCCACTGTAGAGAAGGATGAGTGATATTCTCCACTGAGGTGATCAATACATAAAGAGCATTAAGTCTTGAGCTGCAAGGATTCTAAACTACTAAATGACCAAGGGGCTTGCAGAGATTCCCAGAAGCTGTCTTTCAGGTCCTCACTGACTGGATCATATGCTGTAAGTATCTGTTCTGCTGCTCACAGTAAAGGGCCCATGATTTTCAGGTGAATAATAATGTTTACAACCTCCTGCTAAGGGTTTGCACATTCTGTACCCAGTTTCATTTATTCTGACCTGGGAAATGCTGTGAACTGAGAGGAAAACAATTAAAACATTAATTGCCAAATCAGTTTAAGTTATCACTTAAAGCTGTTCCAGAGGTCAGGTCTACCAGTGTGCCCTGGCAATGGTGGAGGCTTAGTAGCACACCAGACTGTATCAACAGAGGGATAGCCAATGGATGAAGGAAAATGATTGTCCCACTTTACCTGGAACATGTTAGGCTACATCTGGATCCTTGCATCCAGTTTTAGGCCCCCAGGACAACAAGGATGCTGATAAAGTGGACTGAGTTCAGCATAGGGTGACTGCGATGGGTGGGCTGGAAGAATTGGCTGGTGAGGATAGGTTGAAGGACCTGCACTTGTCCACCCTGGGGCAGGATTGGCTTCAGTGGGACTGACCAGTACCCATGGACACTGAGGAGATGAAGACAGAACTCACAGTGGAGAATGAGAGAAGGACATAGATGGAACAAAGAGGGATGCCAGACAGATATAAGGAGACGTTTTCAACTACAAGGATAACTAAGCACTGAAACTGGTTGTGCAGAAAGGTCAAGTAATCTCCACCTTTGGCAGAGCTGGTAAAGTCCTGATCAGCCTGATCTACTTTCAGTTTTGCCCCTCTGAAGCAAGAGCACTCTAAGGTCCCTTCCAAACTGAATTACTCTGTCATTTGGCAGTCCAAGTCAGACAGAGAATACAGTGGGTTAAGTAAGAATGACAGCACGTACAGCAAATGAGAGATGGATGGACAGAAACAGGCAGTTTAAAAAAAAAACTTATTGCTATGAACAGTGCTTTTACAGTCCTTTGTTTATTGTCTTTTTTATTCTTTCTGAATGAATGACCACAGCAAATACTTCAGTGCTAGTGTTGAGAACTAAAGGTCAGTTATTCTCTTCTTCAAGACAGAGGTTTGGGGACTTCAGGTGAGGGGGTTCTTTGTAGTAGGAGGTTAATATTACTCAGAAACATTAATTTGCCAGGATAACTTGCATTTAAATCTAGTAAAGAAATCCAGTGGAGCCATAGTGTAACACAAAATGAATTTGCTTGGTTTTGTTTTAAATAGATTAACAAAGACAGGATTAAAACCAGGAGAGTTAAGATGGAAGACAGGTAGTCACCTGTTATTTGACCTACCAAGCAAAATCTCTGGTGAGATTCCATACAGTCCAAGTTTTAAATTAACTTCTAGTGTTACACTATGTTACACTCTGTCCCTCTTCTGCCTGACTGAAAGATGCATTCTTTTTATATGGTTTATTTTTCCCTGGTGTATTTCTCATTAGATCATTCCTTCCTCGTTTTAGTAGGCTTCCGGATTCATAATTCTTAAGCTGTCTGCATTTATAGAAGACCGCCATGTGAAGTATTACATCCTCTAGTCTTCAAGCTGCTAAATTCCTCCTCTTACACCCCCAAAAGTAGAAAGGAGGATTTGTTTATTTTGTTTCCAAAATAATATTTAGTGACTATGAATATGATGTGCAGGATGACATGAGGGCTTCAGTGACACTGATTGTATATTAACATAGAAGCAACTGAAAAGTCCAGCTTATCTAGAAGAGGTGGTAAAATTCACCCATTTAGCACATAGGTGGGATCCATGTAAATGTGGGGTAAAAATAATGGGCTTGTACTGCACTTTTAGAACAAGTTATTTCACATGTTGTTTTTTTGCTCCTAGTTAGATGAAGCCATAATGGTTATTTAGTACCAAATACAAAAACTCTTTTAATTACAATCCGAATCCTCTGGCCAGATCATGAAGCAACAAACAGTACTAAAGCGGCAACAAGAGTGTATGAACACATCAAAACAAAGGTGCAATAAGCATTGCCACCTTAGATGCAATGGCCAAATAACATAAAAATAGACCTGGCAGCAGCATTGCATAAATACCTGCATGGGATACAATTTTAAGCACATAACCATGAAACTCCAGTGTACAGTTTCATAATATGCTAACATTCTGCACCTTCAGCCTGATCAGAAACCTGTGGCAACACCTCCCAGCTGCTATTGTTATCTATTTCAGCTATATTCAAGAAAGCACAGTCAGACTTTGGCTCAGATAAAATAGCCATACCCTGTTTCAGTTTCAGTAGAGAAACAGAGTAGAGTTTGCTCAGGGGAAACTCCTCACCTGCTGAGACTGGAATAGAGGAACACTGGCAAACAGAACTGGAGGAGGGAAGAACTTGCACAATACTAAAAGCAGGGGAGGTGGGAACCTCACAGGACTATTTTGGCTTTGAAATTTTGTAGTTATATAAACATGCAGTATATGGTATAAGCTACAACTCAGTTCCGTCTAGGCCATCTGGTAGACAAACCAACAGTTTTTGTGAATAGTGAATTCAAAGAAAAGTAAGAGAGGTCACATATTTTTCAATATTTTTTTCTTACATTTAATGAAACAACAGAAGTTACAAAGTATTTAAGTATGAAGGAAACCACACCCACGAGTCATTTTAGCGAGGGCAAAGAGCATTTTGCAGATATTACTGAAAAAGAAATACCAACTTATATTTTTGTATATCAGGGATGCACAGAATATTCACTTGCAACAGCTAGTGTTGCTTCTCTGATTTGAGACCTGTACAGTAGGGAGAGAAGTTTTAAATCTGGCATGTTTTGTTGTTAGGTTCTTTTTTCCTTATTCCTTGCAGTGAGTTTTATTGCCAGCTGAGCTCTTCTGTCAGGATCTCTCAGCCCTATTTAGCAGGTTTCTACATGTTTCAGTGTTAATTTGAACTTGAAAGACTCACCCAACATATCATCAGTGTTCCCATCATTGGTCACGTTGACACTGGCTTACTCCCAAATCAAACGTGAATGTGTTTTTTCCTTCTCACTTTAAGGTTTCTGTAGCAGAGATTAGTCAGTAAAGTAAAAAAAAAAACTCTCCAAAAACCCCCCACAAATAAAAAAACAACAAAAAACCATAAATGTGCAAAAAACCCATAAACTTGAAACAAAACAACAAAAATCAAAGCAAAACCAAAAACAATCCACAAAAAAACCCCACTATACTTTAAAATAGTATGTAACATACATTATTCCCATCTTAACTATTTAAAGTGCACAAAGGAATAAATATCTAAAAGAAGCAAGTATGAGATATATCAGAAATAGTACATTGTGGGGTTTTAGGATAACAGTTTAAACCAAATAAAGGCATGTAGTTCAGATCACTGGTACTGATTAAATGTATTGGGGTTACTCACCAATGTCTTCTTACTGGCCTCAATTCAACAAAGAGCTACACATGACTAATCAGGAATACAAGCATGGAAACAGGATTTAAACTTTAGAACGACCATATGGGTGCTTACAGCATCTTACTAAATAAGGGCTTGGAGCCTTAGCTAGCAACTTTATTCATGTAGTGTTTTACTCTCAGCTTGCTGGAGATATCATCCCTTCAGTCTCGTGATTTTTTTCTCTCTTGTGCTCTTGTATTCCACATGGCAGAGTTTCCATTTCCTCCTACATGCAGGGGGAGAATTTGAAGGGAGAAGACAGTCAAGACGTATTTAGTTAATTTCTATGCTTATATTTGACGTGTACAGCAATGTGCTATTTCTTTGTTTATACAATTTGGTTATTTCTCACAGAGTTTGGTACAGTGTTGTGAAAGCCTGTATTTTTTATGAGTGCCTCAATACCAGATTTGAGGGCTGGAAATGAGAAGAATAATTTTGTACAGACATAAGCTTCTGAGAAAAAAAATTACACTGTACTAAAATGGCATTGTATAGCTGCTTATTGTTTCTAAACAATTTCCAGATGAAATCTGAAAACAGGGAGATGGTTTTCCTAACTGCCAACTCTGCAAACACAATGTGGGAGAGTCAAGCAAGAGTTATGTAACTAATTAGAGCCAAATTAATTTAATCAAAACCATTAGACACCCATTACCCATGCAGCTGCATTATCTTTTCAGTTTACCTTTATCCTCTCCCCCTTTCTGTTTTGGTTACATGCACCTCTTATTTCTGGTCTGAAAAGAGACCGTTTTTCAGGAGAGGAAATGCATCTCTCTGTGTACCAGCATATTACCTGTCTTGATCTGGATCAGGCACAATTGTATTGCAAATAAAAACATCAGTGGAAAAAGACAAATATAAACAATTATATGGGTAACTTGCTATTTTCGGACATTATTCAAGATAACTAATTTGAATGTTGTCAGCCATTCATTCAGTGGAGAAATGTTTTCCTAGCACTTGTGGTCAATCTTGGTTTCCCTCCATACAAAAAAAAGAACCTTTTAGGATGACATAAATTTACAACTTGAACAGGTGAATAAAGATATTTTATTCAGCCAAGTAATCAACTTCTGAAATCTGACACCTTCGAAACTGGGTGAGGTTTTTTACAGAGCATTGGGAAACTTCATATTGCTTCAGAACTTTGAAGATTAGTTTTATTGCAATGAAAGCCAGAGGGTTTACAAGTGAACATTAAAAACAGGCAACATTTAATATAAAGAATAAATTTTGCAGACGCTGTATATAATTTCTACTTTGGGATTATTATTTAATGACATGATGGAAAGAAAGACTTTGCTTTTATTTGTATGGTATTTTCTCCTAGAATGGGTGCTCAAGGCAAAATCCTGGCTTGCAATGCAAGGTGTGCCAAGTAGGGAAAAGAACAGAGGCAGCTTCTTCCTTTTCCTCATGCACCTGTACAGGTTTGGGGCAGGATGGTGGCACAGTACTGAGAGACTTGAGGAGTGAAGGGGTGGCCCACGGTACCTAGAAATTAAAGATGTGGATTACTGTACTATTTGCAGAAAAGGACCCCTCCCCCTCTCCCTCCCTCCTTCCCTCTGTAAATGCCTTTGGGATTCTGCCCAAGGCTGTGTCTATGCCGCACAATTGAGTGACACGATGGAAACCTCAGGTTGGTATACCTCAGCTAAAAGCACACCAGGACATGCCCAGGTTTGTGGCCCTGAAGACACTACAGGTACAATAGTTTATGCTGTATCCAGAGCACTAAGTATTGCTGGAAAAACCTTACCCAAGAAATGGCTAAGACTATCAAAAAGGATTGTCCATGCTAACCCTAGAACCAGAAACAAGGGACTGGAGAACATGGAACAAGGGTGCCTGGCTTTGCAGTGTACAAACTTGAAAATTGGAAAGAGAACAGTCAACATCTGATAACTGAGAAGGTCAGATTCTCCTTGTGGCTATGCCACTTCCAGACCCAAGTTTGCCTTCATGCAGCCAGCTCAGAAGTCTTTGCATGATATTCCCAGAAAGCTTCAGGAAACTTTGGAAAGGATGGAGATATATTTGTCAGTGAAAACTCATATGCATGTGGCACTTGGGGATATGTTTTATTGGTGAATTGCAATGCTGACTTAACGGTAGGGCTTGATGAGCTTAGAGGTCTTTTCCAAACTTAAAAACAGATTCTATGATTCTATAAAGAACATGTTGACCATTATTTTAAGTACTTACCTCATGAAAATTAAACTTAAAATCTGGATTCATTATGATAAAAAAATCGTTATGATCAAAAACACCTTGTGTTTGTTCTATGAAGAACAAACACAATTATTTGACAGAAGGAGCAGCCTGAACTTCTGCTGTATTTACTTAATTTTTTTATGCAACACTCTTTTGCACAGTTTGAGAGACACAAGAATTAACCCTACTGTGATCACAATTACTGAAATGACTGTTGTGTCTGAGATGTAACACAATTCCTTCTCTCTGTCAGAAAACCTCCAATTTGGAAAACTCTCATATCAAGGTCTGAAAAATTGTAAAAAAAAATTAGTAAGTGAAAGCTGAGTCTTACCTGTGTAATAAAGATCTGCATAACAAAGCATTCAAAGTCATCAGGGATATTCTGACAAAGTATGGAATTGGTAAAGAAGCTTGAATAGGAGAACATCCTTACTCACCTCAGTGCCTACAAGGAATGAGGGAAGATAGGGCCTGCATTTATCAACAAATTTTTGTACCTGAAAAGTTAGTGAAAAGCCTCATCGGCCTTTGTAGCAAGACTCCTATAAGACCAGTCATACCTCTCATTTGAAAAGAGACTCTGAAAAGAGGAAATAGTTTCCTAAGTGTGTTACCCACATTCATTTTAATTTTCATGTTTGTGGAAAATACAGGAAAGATACAAAAAGGATCACAGGGTCTTGCAGCTGTTATGAAAGAAGCTGCTAATTATTATTGAAATATGACCCCAATTGCCATATTCAGGTGAAAAGAAACTGAAAATCACTACATACCACAAATGAAGAACTACCTGCTTTATCTCTTCTTAGTTTCTTCATGACAAAATGTGGTAAGTGTGCTCTTATAAACAAATTTATTAAAAAAAAAGGAAGAGGGGAAAGAACATAAGAGAATACTCATAGTTCTTTCTTTTCATTGGTAGGAGGAGAAATCATTTATTTCATTGAAAGAAATCACTTCATGTTAATATGACTATACAGCTGTACAACTGGTATGAGCAAAAACACAATCTGACCCTGTAAATCAATAAGGGATTTTTTATTAACCCTATTTGCTTGGAACATTTCTCTTTCAGTTCATAACTCCCTTAGCACTCAAGGCACTCTGTTGAGCTTTTGATGGGATACTCTTCTTTCTCAGACTAGGTAAAAGAGCAGAGGAGGCTGCTGTTCTGCTAAGTTCTTTATTTCATAGTCTCATAGCTTTCTTGAAGGCAGAGTTCAAGAGGGTTACATGATAAGGCCAAGCAGCAACAGCAAACAGCAGGCAGAAAATAGCTTCTTCTTCTAATTCCAGTTTTTCTAATTATTTTTTTCTTAGAGAAGTGTGGATTATATTTGTTAATTGACCGATAAGATTAACACACAATTCTACTTTTTTCTATTCTTAACCTATCCTGGTCTAATTCTAACAGTCGTAAGCCTTACACAAGTGTTACACAGGTATTACACAGATTTGTGTATACAGTTTCTATCAGCTCTTATTGTTTATGTGAACACTCTATCTAAAAAATGTGAGCAGTATAGTTCCATCTATATTTTGTTTAAAGTAAAAGAATTCTGTGAAAAGGTAACACTACTGCAGTAAGAACTGTGTTTTAAGGTTTCTTTGCTGCAGCTTTTCAATGTTTAAGGCGCTTGGCATATATATCTACTAAAAGTTAAAAATCTATATTTCTATTTCACTTTGGTGTGATTTCATGTATCTCAGCTTATCCAAAGGTTTTAATTCAAACCCTGTGCTTTGTCTTTCTTCTGGGCCTGAGTCCAGAAAAGCTTTCACTCCAACAGCACTCCATAAAAATGGGCTTCCCTGTAAGAAGCATACAGAAATTTTGTCTAAAATTGAGGTTTGAAGAACAGCAAATGTCCAAATGGGAAGTTTGAATTTATGAGGTCTTTGTCCAGATTTTATTTGACAATTTCTATGCTAGTGCATAGTAGCAAAATACCAAAGATAGCAAACTGATGGAGTGTTATTCCCTAGGTGGCTCAGAGGGGAGATGCACTCTAACGACAATTATTGTCTCTGACACCAATCATGGATCTCTAAGCTAAATCACTGATGGAAACAGGGCCATGTTACTCCTTGTCAAAAAATATTGCTCCCTCTTTTAGCTTTCTTTTTTGTTGTGGAAGCATTGTAAACATCAAAATGGCCCAAGCAAAGACATGGAATGGAAGGTTATTGTTCTCAACAACCAATCTCAGCATGAGAGTGAGAATAACTGGTCACTGATGTTTCTCTGATTTTTGATATGCCACCATTCATGCACAATTTTTTATGCTTCTCATATTCTTTACTGTGTCCACATTGTGATAATACTGTAATGCTCTTTTTTAGAGAGAAAAATAAGATAAATCTGGGGAAAAAACATCCCTCGTGCAGGAGCAGTGAGACCAACAGATGGAAATGTCATCAGGGCTTATGACTTACTTCATGGATCTCTTCTCTAAACACATAGCCTTCTTATGGAAATAGGAAAAGTGGAACAGAGCAGAAAAATCCCTGCACTCACGGAACGGAACTTTCTGATTTCAGCCATCAATTTAGCTTTAGGATCCGCAAACCAAATAACATCACTCAAGATTAGACTCATGGAATGATATCCATATATGACCCATGGAAACAAATTTGATACTGTTTGTGATGGGTATGAAATGACACATTTTATGAGTTTCTACCCCTTTTACCCCACAGTTTCTATTACTCTATTGCTGCCCTACTGTATCATGTGTATTATACGATAGAAAAATAATTGGAAAAGAGTGTGTCTGTGCATGCTGTGTTGGCTGACATTAAGAAGCATTTTCCAGTGTAACTGAATCAATGTAATTCTAGTAACTTCTTTATGTTCTCGAAGTTGGAAGATGACAAGTCTGTAAGAGCTCCATAATCACTTTTATGCATGTAAATTACAGTTTTTTCTTGGATATTTTTACCTGTTTTAAATATCACAAACTTTCAAAGTAGTTATCTCCCTCTACTACTAGGTCTTCCAGAAAACCATAAGTAGTTTTACTTACATTTGTGGGTATGAAAACTAAACATGATAAATAAATTTGAGAGCTTTGTTGCACTATATTTTATAAGCCCATAATAATATTTTTTATTATGTGATTAAACTGTTCATTTAATCCAAATCCCCTTGAAGGCCCCAAGCCAAAGTTTAGAATGTTGATGAGAACATTTCCTGACTATAGGTAAGGATCTTGTTCTCAATTCTCTTTTTGTTGTCAGTTCAGAAAGCTGACAGTAGTTCTTCTCCTTTTAACATTTTAACATGTGTCTACTTTTTTAATACCATAGAAGAAAAAGAAAACCCCAAAATAAATCAGGTTTCATACAATTAAGCCATGAGGAGGAACTTTTATTAAAGCTTAAGGGGCAGAAATGGTTTTCCTCAATATTTTAAAAACAATCATTGCCCAAACACCAACATATGGAACATCTAACTTATAAAATCTCTCATTTTTCATGTTATTAAAAACTGTTACAGAGGATGTCTTTCCTCAGAATACCTAACATCAGTTTTTGACTGATTGTGTTTAATGTATGAGAGGTTTTTTCATATCTAGGACAAGGAAGCTTGGAGATAAATACAGTCTTCAACAACCTATATAGAATATATAGATATATAGAACATATTTATATTATGGAAGATTTATACAATATATACGTGGGTCTTTATGCATTTACCTTGATGCGTACACATACACACACGTATTGGCCTAAGTTTTTAAACCCAGAGTTCAACTGGATGCAGCTGGACACCTTCTGTCTGGAATTATGATGGCTAAGCAAGTCTCCAAGGACAGAACAAAGGACAGAAGCTGTATGGAGCAGAGGGAATGTTTATTTGGAAATCATGATGTGGAAATTGACTTGAACCACACTTAGAACAAATACATCTGAGAAGCTGCAGTGTTCTGGCTTTGTTTAAATGCAAAATTTTTGCAGGGTAGTAAAGGGATAGAGAAACATGTGCTTGGTAAATGCCACCTCTTCACCCTGGGCTGATTTGTCAACAGCCGCCTGCTCACCTCTGATCTGATGGTGGGATCATTACACAAACACTTCCTTTGCTCCTGCAAAGGGAACAGACCAGGCATGCAAACACCTCATTCAGCATAACAGGCATGACAGTTGCCTTGACCAACTCCTCTTAGCATGGGCTACTGAGATATGAGGAACTGAGCATGCCTAGAGGAATTGTTTCTAGGACAGCCTCGTGGTTTCTAGCTGCCTGTGCTTCTCAGGCTTCCTTCACTGCTTATTGTAACCAAGCCACATATTTAATGTGAACCTCTCCACCATAATAGCCAGTTCTCAACACTGTTTTTATCTCTGGTTTATACAACATTCTGCATCAGAGAGTATCATCATTTAGTCGGGCATCATGTGGGAAAAAATGTTTCTTTTTTTGTTTTGTTCTTGCTCACTTAATCCTGGTTATAACAGACTATGATACAGCTCCAAAACTGATGGTGAATGGGAGGCCAGTAACCTCTCAGAGAAACAGAGGACTGAAGGGGATTGTCATCACAATCCCAGTGAGATTTCCAAAGGTCTGTTTGTGCTCTTACATTTATTCAAATCAATCTTCAGACACTTAATTAGAGCAGAAAGAATCTGATAGCCTATGCATACTGAAAACACGAACCAGAAAATTTTAGAGCTTTCTGTTTATACCAATTTTCATTTACTCCATCTTCTGCTTTGGAAATTCCTTTGCACTTAAATAAATAAATTTGCCACAATTCTTCAGAGATCGTACCTGAATGAAATAAACCATACAGTGAGAACATTTCTGTTGGCATTACTATGTTACCATTATCCAACTAGGATAGTGATGTTGCTTAGTGCACTGACTTTTAATGTGCCTAATTTACTTAGCGATGCTGGCATAAATTTAACATATAGACTAGGCTTTGCTTTCATTTCTTTCTTATTTTGTTTTGCTTCATTTAGCTCAAATTTCTTGTTAATTTACCTATATCAAACTAAAATATGCCTTATGTATGGTGAAAAGAAAAGTATTTCTAGTGGTTTAATTAACCTGTTTCAAAGCCAAATGCTAAATCAAACAAGGATAGATCTTTGTAAAGTACACAGCAGAACATCCAAAAAATAATTACAATAGGGATAACTTTGTAAAATGTGCCATGAACACAGTATAGAAAAACCACTGAGCTTTGACGAAATGTGGAGAACTCAATTTTATAGGAGGCTGTTCTCATCTTAAGTTAAGCACATGAATGAAATCTAAAATTGTAGCAGTGCAGTGAGTCAGGTCTGGAGAGGTGCTGACATTAGACATTGGGACTGCAGGCCATATAGAGAGCGTGCTGTCACAGAAAGGATCAGGGGAACAGGACATGCCAGGGGAAGGGCTGATGCTTGACAAACTCGTATTCCTCTTCTTGCATATCTATCAGCGGTAGCTCTTGAACTTGTTTTTGCTGAGTTTGCAAAGATATTCCCT
Organism: Corvus brachyrhynchos; assembly: GCF_000691975.1. Taxonomy (NCBI): domain Eukaryota; kingdom Metazoa; phylum Chordata; class Aves; order Passeriformes; family Corvidae; genus Corvus; species Corvus brachyrhynchos. The sequence goes on along the minus strand of NW_008246057.1, from coordinate 8,211,522 downwards.
GACAGCCCTTAACACTGTACCATTATCTGTTTTAAAGACTCATCTCCACTCCCACTGTTTCCTTCTACAATGCTGGACTTGCTGTTGTAATTACTGTAACAACTGTCTTTGTCACAAGTGGTTTCTGTAAGTTTGCATAGCATTTAGCCAAAATGGGGCCTTGATACTTCTTGGGGTCATTAATATATTACAAGCAAAGAATGTAATCAAATATTTATGTGGCTATTCCTTTCCATGTTAAATTTTATTTTATTTTTAATGAGATTTTTGAGCCTCAATTTATAGCTTTAGTAAGATCACGCCAACATCTTTCTGGGGGGTAGCAGCCTTTTGACCTCTTGTGGAAGGCAACCAGGGAGCAAGTAGTGTTTCACCCAGAGAACTCTGACTGTGATTGTAGACCAGAGGAATATGTGAAGAACAGGTAACTATAAGTATTGACAGAATTAGATAAAAATTCCATTTCTGTATCCTAGGAGTTTTTTCCATAGTACACTTTATTACACCATGGCAAAACAAAGCTCTGCAGTACTGTAGGGCAGTCAAATAATAAGCATCTTGTTCTTGGTTTTTGCTCTTCAAGAATGGTTGTTCAGACCTCTGTCACAGACTGCTCCTTTCATATCTATCCAGTAAAAATATAGGGCTTTTCAAGAGTGTCAGAGATTTAAGAATTTTCTATAAACATTAGGGATTATATTTCTATAGTAAAATTGCCTATCTCTGTAATTAACAAAACTCACTTAAACAAAATGTATGTACTTTTGCCTTGCAAAATAAAGTAGTTCTTTAGTTCTTTCTTTACTCACCAAGTTAGCTGAGATATTTCCATGGTTAATGACGTACTTTTGCTATTACAACAGCTGAATTGCTTGCCCTTCAACCACCTTGAAGTACACAAACAGCTATTAGCTTGCATTAGTCATTAGCAACACACTGGTTTAGGCCTTTTCTGGTGCACTGAAATAGATATATTGGGACATTATTATGTGCTTTGAATTCTTCTGATTTATGTATTCTATGGAAACTGGACACAACTTGTCATACCATGTATATTTGGTAATACTTGGCTTTCACGAATTAATGAAAAAAAACCAAAACAACTGAATTGTGTCTTCAAACATATGAAAACTCTGCTCTATGCCCACAATATTAGGCATACATACAGCATGCAAAATACCTGTACCATTATTTATGACCTTCAGAAATGCTGATACAACAGCATATATTCAGTGTTGAGTACAAACCCATCGCATTTCGGTTGGACTCCTATGACAGAAGAACTATAAATATAATGACTATGTACACACTTGATAAGGACACCATTATGCCATTTATACTAATATATGATTATATCAGCATAAAAACTGCTTTCAACATATACAGAGCACAAGACACACCTATAAAAATCTTGCAAATAGGACTTCTTTCAAGGCACAGCTGCCAATACTGTAGGGTTTGCAGGGTATATTTGCTTTGCTGTTCCCTGTCCTCCCCTGTCCTTCCCTGTTCCATGTCATTGATTCAAGAGGTACTGAGGCACAGAGTGTGGCGTAGGTCAGTACCTGAGTGTTAAACACTTATTTTCAGGTACAGATGGGTCCCAGACTGGCTCTCAGACCTTAAAGCAAATGCAGGGAAGGGGCTTTCACTTCTCACAGTTTCCTTCCATCTTTCTCTAGGGTTTTGAAGTACTTTTTTGATAGTTATAGCTCATTTTGTCTCTGCTATGCTTTTGTTGTCAGAAATATGGAACTGTCTGATTTATACCATTCTTTTTCAGATCCTTTTAGAGATGGAGTTCATAGCCTGAATACTTGCAGATACCAATGTCCATCCTATTGATCTTCAGTACTACAAAAAAGATTAACAAAGTAAAGAAAAATCAAGGAAAACCTGCATATGCTACAGGCACTCACAAACCTGTTACACATAGCTGTCCTGCTACCCTGGTCCAAGAGATGAGAAAATGGGTTTATACCATGGGGTATATCTGAATGAAATATCTGCTAGTGCAATCTTTTTTGTTGTTCTTGGAAACCATTTTCCCCATTTACTTGGTTTATATACAATTTTCAATTTGGATTTTTTTGTTGTTGGTTGTTTAGCTTAGTTAATTTAGGAATGTACAACTGTAAGAAATCACTCACTGAATCCAAACATCTTCTCTGACTCTGAACCTCAGGTACACTAGACGTATTGTAAACCTTTTCTTTTACTTGTATTGTTTTTATATAGTTATTATGATGAAATATTGGTTTAGTTTTGGTTTTGGTTCATTTGTTTGTTTTTTCACTCCCCAGGGTTTATTTCACTTGTATGTCAAGAGTTCAGTAATCTTAAGGTTATTTTGGCGATGCTAAGCAACTGAGAATCTTTATTTCCTACCTTAGGGTAGAGTCAAAGCCCCTTAATAATCCTCATAGCAAAATCCAATGTTAATATTTCATGCTCAAATATGTATAAGACAAGAAGTGCACAGCTCACTGGTGCCATATATAATTCCTGTGTCAAATGTAAATAATTATTGCCTTCAAATTTCAAAGGCCATTGCAGTTACTTCTTCAGTCTCAGTTCTAAATAGACTGAGGGATTGAGTCTTCTTTGACAATGCTGCTGATTCCTAACTCTGTACAGATTATCATCTCCTTAATATTCCTGTAACCCTTGTACTCTCCTTTATTTTTTTTTTAAGTATTGTGGACCTTCCAGTGACTATCATTTCACTATGTACTAGTTCGATAATACTTTCACTAGAGACTAACATTCTCTTCAAGACTTGTATTGCCTTTCTCAGCTGTAAATATTTATTGCTATATCTGTAGTGGGTGTGCCAATTCACTTCATTATAATTTATTTTATTTTGCTACATCTAGTGAATGTATAACAAATTCATAGCATTCTTTTATTGGATAGCAAAATAACAAACAACTAAATTAGAAGCAATGCATTTTGACATGTATCAGCACTTACAAAAGCATTGTTATTGAACTTCAATTATGTTAATTAAAACGGTATAGCAGCTTCTTCTAGTAGTCATTATATACCATTATATTCATTGTCATAGCCCTTGTGCTTCTCCACATTCATGTTTAATATGGTAGAGATAAGAATGCAGGTGACTAGCATCTCAGGGGAAGCAAGGTGTTACCTAGGTGTGTGTATTTATGTATGGAGAAGTGCTCATAGTATGAAAAGTATCTCAGAGTTTTACTCAGTCCTTTCTGGATGTAGTCTTAGTTCTCCTTTGTCTGCCATTAAGCAATCCCTCTTATCCCCTTTCTCATCACCAGCAGTATCTTCAGAATGGAAAATCTACGGAAACTTGTTCTCCTTTGCCTGTTCCTAATGACCACCCTCAATGTGTGGTGGTGATGTGCTTGTGAAGAACATGTGAAGCCATTTATTTATTGGTTTATATATATACTTTCAAGGATTGTAAGAAACTGACTAAATCCTTTCTAATACAGCATGCAGCCTGTTCAGGTTGATTCAAATCTTAAGTTAGCTTAAGTTCACCAAAAGTTACCTTTGAAGTGGCTAGACTAGAGAATAGCACTGGGCCACTGTGAAAGCCTTCAGACATAAACAGGGAAAACTGGCTTGTTGGAACTCCCATAAAATGGATATGATAAGCATTGCTAAATTGATTGGAAACAATGGTAATTATAGATGAAACATTTTCTCAGCTCAGTGACTAAACTCAGAAGGGCAGGAGACAGAGGTATTTAACTACACTTAAGCTTTTATGCTTTTCTTCACCATGAATTGTTATGATAAAATATACTTCCTAAGGAAAAGAAAAATAGTCAGCCATTCCTATAAAGATATCAGGAAAGTATGAGGAACATCTATAAATTTTTTTCAGTAAGCTGACAAACAAGATGCTTGCTCTATTAGGGTTGGAAGAAGAAATAAATAAATAAATAAAACCTCGGTAAGAAAGATTTGTTACCAAATCCTGATTGTGAAAGTTGGAGAAAAGTGCAATAACCTGAGCAAATACCTATTTTTACTTCTGTCTAATCTAAGGTCACACTAAATAGAGCAGCAATTTTTAAAATTTTTGCAGTACATGGAAAGAAATGTTTCAGTGTGAGGAAGCATTTTTATTAATGTCATTCCAGCCAAAAAAACCTAAAGAAATTAGAGAAATTTTTGGACCCTAGTATCCTTTTTATGATTACTACGGGTTTTCTGAGCCAAAGGCTTGTACATTGTTGAAGAAATATCTGTTGGTATAATAAAAGATATTATGTGTTCATAAAAGACATGTTCGATGGTAACTTGGAAACAACGTGGCTAAAATTCTTCTGTTATAACTTGCCTATGAAGGTACTCCTGAAAATCTAGAAGCTTCAGCAGTCTCAGGGGTTAGCTGTAAGACAATATTTTAACAGTCATATATTTATGCTTAAAAATCGGATTCAATATTTCTCCATTAATATTTACTATCAAGTGATTTTTATTAATATGTTGTTGCTTTAAGTTAGTAAAAAAAAAAAAAATCAGTCTTTCTGTCACAAAACTATGAAAACTAAGTTCTTCTAGTGTTTTCTTATTTTGTCATCAGAAGAGATTAATTTCACTTGTGTATTTTTCTTGCCAAAAAGGAAGAATTTTGTTTGTTGCCCTAATTCTTCAAAGTATGATGCCCTGATCATCCTCCATCTATTTCAATGTTTATTTATGCTCCTACTTTCTTGACACATGTTCCTGAAACATTTGACTGGGAGAACGTCTGTGTTGATAGCATTGGGAAGAGGAAGCTTCTCATATCTGAACCACAAGGTCTGCACATTTCTTGTGGAAAAATAAAATCAGCAGCTGAAAAGCTCCAGACAATATTATTTGTAGTCTGCTTGTTTCAGTTTATGTTTCAGTGTCTTATAGTTGTGAAAAGGGATAGACTGGCAGTCAATAGAACAGGACCATGGAGATAGTGACACTGAACTCTCCAAAGAAAGTCTCAGCCAAATCCAGTCCAGAGGAATCCTCTCTTGTAATAACGAAAGTGTATTTTCCTTATACATTCAGAATTACTAGTTCTGGGACTGAATACTATGTCTCTGTGAGTTTCTGGATACATCTATTTGAAACAAGGGTTTGGTCCATCAATACCAAAAGTTCTGAAAAGGGTGGAATAAGAAAATATTTGGGGTTTGGTTTTTTGTTTGGTTTTTTTTTGTTTTTTGTTTTTTTTTAGTTTCAGTGATTTTAAATGGATAAATGAGTGTCTCGGTTTTGAAAGACAGGTGTCTGCTAAGGAAGGCAGAGGCCCCCCTTGAAGTGGAAGATATAACCCCTTTTCCCTCCAAGTTATTATATTTTGAAATCAAGGGCCTTTAGGCGAAGATGTGGGAAATAGGAATAACAGTTCTTTACTATATATATATATATATATATGTATATAACCAGTCAAACAAAACAACAACAACTCTGGCAGTAACAGCAATC